>NW_017671471.1:73642-114185 GCF_001879085.1 Nicotiana attenuata | reverse complement strand
TATATAAAATTATATGATGCCAAGTTGTATAAATAATTATATGATGCCAAGTGGTATAACCATCAGACAATAAGTGATAAAGCTCCAACAAAGTTGGAACTTTAAAATTATTTTATAATAAAAATCGAAATAAAAAAAATAAAAATTGCTAATTCAAATCTATATCTATATCTATATATTATTAAAAGTCAAAGACAAAGGCACCACATTAATCCAAGTGGTAGCCTAGAAAAAAGCCACATGGCATAATTAGTTAATAACAAAGAAATTATCTATTGAAAATTAACAAAGAAATTAACTACCTAAATTAACTACTCAAACATGGGTGAGGGTTGGTTTAGGTTAGTTAATTTTTTTATTTCATTTTCTAAATCATTTTCGCCTTTTGTTTTGGTAAATAGTATTTCTATTAATTCCAACAAAAATAGACTTTACAAAGCAAGTAGATGCTGACCATCTACGATCCTATTTACATGAAGCTTGTAGTCTAAGTAGGAAAATACTTCGACTAAGTACCTACAAGATCAACACAGACTACATTGTCTCCTAAGTATAACAGTTCAGCTTCTCAAGTGCTCCTTGCCATTTCTGTATTGCTCTTCCTCTCGTGTGAATATGAATTACGATTTGACTGTTATTGTCCCTCCATGGAATCTGAGCTTGTTCCTGTCCCTCCGTATAGTATAGATCAGCATGCCAAATACACAGGTCACTATTGCCCAATGTCCATTTTTTCTTGTAGCACCTTGATTTATCCAATTAACTTCATTCTGCCAATCTCGAATAGGTCTACTGTGACCTAGCCATTTCAGCAATATCGACCATATTTCTTTGGTCATAGTGAATTCAAAGAAAAGATGATCAAATACTTCATCAGCTAGCTTACAGAAGATACGTTGCTGAGGAACTTGAACCCCAAACTTCAGAAGCCTATCAACTGTAGCCAGTCTTCTCTGTAATGCTAACCATAATATGAATTTGAATTTGGGGTGTAGATTTGGTTGCAAAATAATACCTTTCCAAGGCACCCGATGTAGCAGAGGGACTTGCAAACGATAGAGTTTCCTGATATTAAAAGACTCTCCCTGTTGTAGTTGACATAGCCTGCTATTGAGATCACCTTGAATACCTTGAAGTTCTCCAATGAATTTCCTTGTCTCTAGGATTTTCCTAACTACCCAAGCTGCATTCTTAGGTATTGGCATGTGCTCTAATATGTGGTTCTTTATATAGAAGGTATGAATCCACCTGATCCATAGACAGTCTTTCTTTTTTGCCACTGCCCACAAGTGCTTTGCCATAGCTGCTTTGTTCCAACAGATCATGTTCATCACATTTAAGCCCCCTACAACTTGTGGTAAACATACTTTCTCCCATGAAACTAGTGCCTTTTTAGAGACAGTAGAGGTACCTGTCCATAGGAATGATCTGCAAATAGCCTCAACCATCTTCATCACCTTTTTAGGTAAAAGAAAAATCTGTGCCCAGTATGATTGAACTCCAAAAAGAATTGATTTAATCAACTGTAATCGTCCTGCATATGAAAGTAATCTTGCAGTCCAGCAGTTTGTTCTCTGTGTAATCTTCTCTACTAATGGCCAGCACTGAATGATTGAGAGCTTTTTAGATGCCAAAGGAACACCAAGATATTTAAAGGGCAAAGTGCCTTCAGAATAGCCCAGTTCTTGTAGAATGTCCTGTTTCTGGCCATTTGAAATACCAGCTAGATAAAAAGAGCTTTTATCTGTATTTGCTTGAAGACTAGATGCCTCAGAAAACTTTAGGAATGTCTGCTTCAGCAATCGAATAGATTTCAAATCGGCCTTGCAGAACATAAGAAGATCATCTGCAAAGCAAACATGTACCACTCCAAGTTTTTTGCATCTGGGATGAAATTTAAATTCTTTATTCTTCACCAATTGTGCAAACTCCCTCTGTATATACTCCATGGCCAGGACAAATAGATAGGGTGACATTGGGTCTCCCTGCCTTATCCCCTTCTTCCCATGAAAGGTGTTGTCAATCCACCATTTATGTTAAGAGAGTAAGTCACTATTGTAATGCATTCCATTATCCAGCTGATAAACTTGTGAGGAAATCCAAGTTCTAGTAGTATTCTTTCCAGGAAACACCAATCTAGTTTATCATATGCTTTCCTCAAATCCACCTTTAGTACACATCTTGGAGAGATCCCTTTCCTGTTATAGCCTTTGAACAATTTGTGTGTGAAAGGATATTGTCAGTGATGCTTCTACCTTCCATGAATGCTGATTGTGATTCCCCAATGAGACCACCAATGGCCTTTTTGATTCGAGCAGTAAGAACCTTGGTAATTATCTTATACAGAGTTGTGCAACATGCTATGGGTCTATAATCTTTGACATGGCTTGGGTTTTGCACTTTTGGGATTAAGGTCACAGCAGTACAGTTGATTCCTCTATGTATTTTCCCAGTAGTAAAGAATTGCTTTGTGGCATCACAAATGTCATTTCCAACCTCCTGCCAGTACTTAGTAAAGAATTCAATAGGAAATACATCAACGCCTGAAGCCTTATCATGGGGCATAACCTTTATAGCATTTAAAATTTCCTCCTTTGAAACTTCTTTAATTAATTCAACCTTTTGCTGTAAGTTGAGGCAGGGTCCCTGGCGTATGACTTCTGAATTAGGGTATCTGTGACTGTTACCTCCTTCACCCATGAGCTTAGTAAAGATGGAAATGAATTCATCTTCCACTTGTATAGGATCTGTTAGTTTAACTCCACTATCATTGTATATAGAGGCAATGTAGTTCTTGCTTGTCCTCAATTTCCATTGAGCATGAAAATATTTTGAGTTTGAATCTCCACATGCTATCCAGCTTGCTCTAGATTTTTGCTTTTGGACTTGTTCTTTTATGTTACTCCATTTCTCTGTCTCTGCCAGTGCCAACCTCTCTTGATCAATCAGATTTTGGTATAAATGGTGGATCATGAGTTCACTCTGAACCACTTCTAGTTTGTGTCTAGCCTGATTAAGCTGATGCTTATAGGATGCCATGTAAGTGTTCAAATCTTTTAAATCCCCCTTCAACTTTTTTAACTTCATCCAGATTCTCTCCATTGGTTCAGCATTTACATCCTGCTCCCATACTTTTTTAACTATCCCTTTGAAATCTGAATGCTCCATGACTGAACTATATAGCTTAAAAGGTTTAGGGTGTAATTCCCTCTGTTGCTTCCTTTGTGTCGCGACCCTAAACCTAGAGTCGGTCGTGATGGCGCCTCTCGTGAAGACAAGGCCAGCCGACACAAACCCCAAGTTTAATTAACAGATATAATGAGCCATAATCAAGTCATTAATAATGATAAATCCCAAAATAAAGCAAAATATATCAACTGCGGAAACAAAACACAGCCCGGCATCGGGGTGTTACAAGTCACGAGCATCTACTAAGGTCTGAATACAACTAAGAGTCTAAAAATGTCCTAAATACAGTCTAAGGAAAACAAGAGAGAGAAAAGCAGTGTAATGACGTGGCTGGTCGTTTTGCTTTTTAGAACCCCGTTCACTTAAATAAAAACCTTCCGCGCTTGCTTTAATTAATTTACGACCTGCGGGGATGGTTGGTTCGGGATTTGGAAGAATTTGGGTTGAAATATGCTCATTTGACTCCTTAGGATTTTTTAAAAAGGCTAAGTTTGACTTTGGTCAACATTTTGAGCAAACGGACCTGGATTCGTATTTTGACCGTCCCGGAGGGTCCGCAAGAAAATATGGGACCTGGGCGTATGCCCGAAATCGAATTCCAAGGTCCCTAGCCCGAGTAATGAATTTTTATTAGAAATTGTTAAGCTGAAATTCTAAGGATTTAAAGAAACTAATTAATGATTGATCACGTTGGTATTGGGCTCGTATGTTGGTTTCGAAGCCCAGTACAGGTCCAATATAACATTTAAGACTTGCCCGCAAAATTTGGTGTCAATCCGAGTAGTTTAAGGGCGTTTCGGCTCGTTAGAGGAAAATTATGAACTTAAAGTTCATAAGTTTGGCTCAATTGGTTTTAGGGGTGATTCTTAGATTTAGCGTTGTTTTGGGCGTTCCGAAGGTTCGAGTAGGTCCGTTTCATGATTTCAGACTTGTCGGTATGTTCCGATGGGGCCCGGAAGCCCCGAGCGTCAATCAGACGAGGCTCGAGTGAAGTTGGAATTTTTGAGAAGTGCTGAAGCATCTACTTCTGTCATAACCGCACCTGCGGTTGGTCGACCGCAGGTGCGAGACCGCAGAAGCGGTCAACCTATCGCAGATGCGGCCCAGGGAAGGCCAGGCCAAAACCGCAGAAGCGGCTCCCAAGCCGCAGAAGCGGCTTCTAAACCGCAGAAGCAGTCGCAGCCCACTTGGCCGATTCCGCAGGTGCGTCCGATTTCTCGCAGAAGCGGGACCGCAGATGCGGTCCCCTGACCGCAGATGCGGAAATCGCTGAAGCAGTGAGCTTCATTTAATACGGGTTCTAAATCATTTTTGCCACTTTTCACTCCTCCATTGGCGATTTTGGGAGCTTTTGAGAGAAGACTTCCACCTAGCATCTTGAGGTAAGTTTATCCCACCTATTCTTAGTTTAATACTTGTGTCCTAGGTAGATTAAACACTAGAAATTAGGTAAAATCAAGGGGTTAGAGCAAAACCTAGGGTTTTAACAAAATTTAGATTAAACTACGAAATTTGTTATGAAATGGATTAGAAATCATATATTATCGATCCTTAGGTTATAGAGAACAACTTCCTTCGAAAAATCTTGGAATCTGGGCACGTGGGCCCGGGGTCGAATTTTAGGAAACTTGTGTTAATGATTGCGGAATTGCTTAAATAGCTAGAACTCAATCTTGTGAGCTTATATTGACTAGTTCCTACCTCATTTAACTATTTTGGGATCATTCGACTCCGAATTGAGGGTTTGGGCTCGTTCTTGGTATTGGAAGTGCACTTCGGAGCAAGGTGAGTCTCCTTTCTAACCTTGTAAGAGGGAATTGTCCCCATAGGTGTAATAATTGAGTAATTTGCTACTAAATGCGGGGGCTACGTACGCACTAGGTGACCAGAGTCCGTGCGTAGCTACTATTATGTTAATTGTCCGGGTAGTCTAGGACTCGTATCATGCTATATTTGTGAATGTCTCTATATTTTTTCGCTAGTGTGATCACTTAGGATATGCTAGAGACTTGGAAAGGAAAATAAGCGAATGTATACACTTGTTGGACGCTTGTATGAATTTACTTGGAAATAAATGTGCATTCATGTGTTCTCTTGATATTAATTGATATTTGTGGATCGGGCCGATCGCCTCGGTAGAAATAGATGCATCTATGGTTCGTGCCATTCGACCCTCTAGCAGTGCACAGTTTATTTTCTGTTGGATCGGGCCATCGACCTCGGCATAATGTGCGCATGATATCTATGTGAAACCTTATCCATGACTTGTCCTGCTAAATACTTGAAATGTAATTGGTTGACAGCAAAATTGTTCAGAACATGACTTATTATCTCTTGCTATAAACTGTTGATTATCTGTGACTCCCATGCTTAGCATAACACCTTATTATATTATTTGACCCTAGCAAGTATCAAGTCGACCTCTCGTCTCTACTTCTTCGATATTAGACGGGATACTTACTGGGTACATATTGTTTATGTACCCGTACTACACTTTTGTACTTAATTATACAGGATCTGAGGCAGGTACATCTGGCTATCAGTCTGGTGTGCGCCCCTGATTCATAGTTCGAGATTTCCACGGTGAGCTGCTCCCTTCCTGTGCCGTTCAGCAGCTTGATGGAGTCTTTCTTTACTTTTGCTGTCTATTCTATCTCGGACAGTAGGATAGTTTTAATCTTTTGTACATTCTACTAGTTGCCCATTACTTGTGACACCAGGTCTTGGCACACACGTTAGTAGACTATTATTTTGGGGGTTGTATAACTATTTTTGGGCACATTACTATTCATTCTTGGTTTGACTTTAACTTAATGAATTGCTGCACTTATTTTTGGTAAAAGTAAAAATGAGTACTTAATTACATTTCCGCGTTGGCTTGCCTGACAATGGTGTTGGGCGCCATCACGATCTATTTTGGAAATGGGTCGTGACAACATGGTATCAGAGCACTAGGTTCACGTAGGTCTCACGAGTCATGGGCAAACCTAATAGAGTCTTGTAGATCGGTATGAAGACGTCTGTATTTATCTTCGAGAGGCTATAGGGTGTAGGAAAAACCACTCTTTATTCATTTCCTATCGTGCAGTGGTTGGCATACGAAATTTTCCTCTTCTATTCTCTCACAGATGGTGAGGACACGCACGACTGATGTTCCAGACCCGGGAGGAGCTGCTCCCCCCGTTGCGAGAGGCCGAGGCAGAGGCCGGGGAAGGGTACCGACCCGAGGTAGAGGACGAGGGCGTCCTAGAGTTATCCCTGTAGTACCACCAGCAGATCCTGCGGGAGATCCTATCATCGAGGAGCAGGGCGAGGTGCCCGCAGCTGAGCCTACCCCGGCAGACTTTATGACAGCACCAGTTGCTGCAGTGATACCCGAGCCTAGACCATCTGCGGATGGTGACCCGCAGAAGCTGTTGGATAGATGGACTAGACTTCACCCTCCTGTCTTCGGAGGTGAGCGCCATGAGGATGCTCAGGACTTCATTGATAGGTGCAGGGACAGACTGCACAACATGAGGATATTGGAGTCGCATGGGGTTGACTTCACTACTTTCCAGCTGGAGGGCAGGGCCCGTAGATGGTGGCTTGGCAGGCCAGCAGGTTCTTCTCCTATCACTTGGAGCGAGTTCACGCTGTTGTTTTTGGACAGGTATATTCCACCCTCTGAGAGGGAAGAGCTGCGGTATCAGTTTGAGCAGCTTGAGCAGGGCCAGATGTCCGTGACCGATTATGAGGCAAGGTTTTCTGAGCTATCCCGCCATGCATTGATGATACTTCCTACTGACGCAGAGAGGGTGCGGAGGTTTGTTGCAGGGTTTCATTCTGGCATCAGGGCCAACATGGACCGAGAGGTGGAGATGGGGACTTCTTATCAGTTAATAGTGGAGATTGCTCGGAGGATTGAGGGCTATCGTCTGAGGGGTAGGGAGCAGATGCAGCAGGATAAGAGGGCTAGGTTCTCCGGAGAGTATAGAGGTGCCCCGGCTAGGGGCAGAGGTCAGTTTGGGAGGGGACAACCCAGCAGGCCCCCATATTCACCACCACCACCTGCTCGGGGTGCTCCAACGCGTCCCTATTTCAGCGCCATGCCAGAGAGTTCTTATCGCCCACCAGCTATTCAGGGTTCCTCCGGTGGGTATTCAGGTCCTTAGGGTTCTTCTGATTCTTATTTCAGTGCTATGCCGAAGGGTTCATACCGTCCACCAGCTATTTAGGCTTCTTCTAGTGGGTCTACAGGCCATCAGGGTCGGCCATCTGGACAGCAGGCCGCCGCACCGCGAGGTTGTTTTGAGTGCGGAGATCTTGGTCACATGAGGAGGTACTGTCCCAAGCTTCGGGGCAAGTCAGTACAGTAGGGCCAGCAGCCTATGGGTCCAGCACCAATTGCCCAGCCGCCTAGGGGCGGGGGATAGGGTGGTAGAGGCCGTCCTAGAGGTGGAGGTCAGACAGGGAGAGGTCAGCCAGCTACTGCTCAGATAGGTGGAGGCCAGCCAGCTGGCGCTCCAGCCAGATTCTATGCTCTTCCGGCCAGACCAGATGCATTGCCCTCTTATGCCGTTATCACAGGTATCATTTCCGTCTGTGGCAGAGATGCTTCGGCATTATTTGATCCAGGGTCCACCTATTCATATGTATCATCACTGTTTGCTCATTTTCTGGTTATTACTCCTGAGCCCTTGAGCACTCCTGTTCACATGTCCACTCCAGTGGGCGATTCTGTGGTTGTGGATCGGATTTACCGGTCCTGTGTGGTCACATTCTATGGTTTTGAGACTAGAGCAGATCTCCTGTTGCTTGACATGATCGACTTTGAGATCATCCTGGGCATGGATTGGTTATCTCCACATCACGCTGTCCTAGATTGCCATGCCAAGACTGTTACTTTAGCGATGCCAGGATTGCCAGGGTTGGAGTGGAAGGGTTCCACAGTTGATACATCTAGCCGGGTTATCTCTTTCCTGAAGGCTCGGCAAATGGTCGAGAAGGGGTGTCGGGCATATTTTGCTTATGTCCGGGATACCACCGCAGAGTCTCCGACGATTGATTCTGTTCCAGTAGTTTGGGAGTTCGCCGATGTGTTTCCTTCTGATCTTCCTGGCATGCCACCGGATCGTGATATCGATTTTTGTATTGATTTGGCTCCAGGCACCCATCCTATATTTATCCCACCGTACCGCATGGCTCCGAAGGAGCATCTTGAGGAGTTGTTAGCAAAGGTGTTTGTTAGACCCAATGTATCACCTTGGGGTGCACCAGTGTTATTCGTGAAGAAGGAGGATGGGACTATGCGGATGTGCATTGATTACCGCCAGCTGAACAGAGTCACTGTCAAGAACAAGTATCCACTGCCTCGCATCGATGATTTATTTGACCAGTTGCAGGGTGCGAGGGTGTTGTCTAAGATCGACTTGAGGTTAGGGTACCATCAGTTGAAGATTCGGGATTCGGATGTTCCGAAGACTGTATTTCGGACTAAATATGGCCATTACGAGTTTCTAGTGATGTCTTTTGGCTTGACTAATGCCCCAGCAGCGTTTATGGACTTGATGAAAAGAGTGTTCAGACCTTATATTGATTCTTTTGTCATCGTCTTCATTGACGACATCTTGATATACTCCCGTAGCTTGGGGGAGCATGAGCAGCATTTGAGGGTGGTGCTTCAGACCTTGCGAGAGCAGAAGCTATAAGCTAAGTTCTCCAAGTGTGTGTTTTGGCTAGAGTTAGTGGCATTTTTGGGGCATGTGGTGTCAGGAGAGGGCATTAAGGTAGATCCCAAGAAGATTGAGGCAGTTCAGGGTTGGCCACGTCCTACTTCAGCGATCGAGATCAGGAGTTTCCTGGGGTTAGCAGGTTATTACAGACGATTCGTGTAGGGCTTTTCATCTATTGCATCACCTCTGAATAGATTGACCCAGAAGGGTGCTCCCTTTCATTGGTCCGAGGATTGTGAGGCGAGCTTCCAGAAGCTCAAGATAGCCTTGACTACAGCACCAGTTCTTGTGTTACCTTCCGGTTCAGGGATGTATACTGTATATTGTGACGCTTCACGCGTTGGTCTGGGTTGTGTATTGATGCAGGAGGGGCGAGTTATTGCATATGCCTCCCGTCAGCTGAAGATTCATGAGAAGAATTATCCTGTGCACGATCTGGAGTTGGCGGCGATTGTTCATGCTCTTAAGATATGGAGGCATTACCTGTATGGGGCATCATGTGAGGTTTATACTGATCATCGCAGCTTACAGCATTTGTTCAAGCAGAGGGATCTCAATTTGAGGCAGTGTAGGTAGCTTGAGTTACTGAAGGATTATGACATCACCATTCTTTATCACCCGGGCAAGGCAAATGTGGTCGCAGATGCCTTAAGCAGAAAAGCAGAGAGTATGGGTAGCTTGGCATTCATTCCAGCAGAGGAGAGGCCACTAGCTTTGGACATTCAGTCCTTGGCTAACAAACTTGTGAGGTTGGACATTTCGGAGCCCAGCCGGGTTCTTGCGTGTGTGGTTGCTCAGTCTTCATTATTGGGGCAGATAAAGACCCGACAGTTCGATGATCCACATCTGGCGGTTCTCAGAGAGACGGTGCTTCAGGGAGGTGCCAAGGAGGTTTCTATTGGCGAGGATGGTGTTTCGCGGCTCCAGGGTCGTCTATGTGTTCCTAATGTTGATGGTCTGAGGGAGAGGATACTAGAGGAGGCACACAGTTTGCGGTATTCCATTCATCCGGGGGCTATGAAGATGTATCATGACTTGAGGCAGCATTATTGGTGGCGGAGGATGAAGAAAGACATAGTGGAGTATGTGGCTAGGTGTTTGAATTGCCAGCAGGTCAAGTATGAATATCAGAGGCCAGGTGGCCTACTTCAGCAGATGCCTATACCAGAGTGGAAGTGGGAGCGCATTACCATGGATTTCGTGGTTGGGTTGCCGCGTACTTTGCGGAAGTTTGATTCAGTATGGGTCATTGTTGATAGGTTGACCAAGTCGGCCTACTTTATTCCAGTGGCGACTACTTATACAGCAGAGAGGTATGCTCAGATTTATATTCGGGAGATAGTCCGGTTGCACGGCGTGCCTGTTTCCATCATATCAGACAGAGGCCCTCAGTTCACTTCCCATTTTTGGAGAGCTGTTCAGAGTGAGTTGGGGACCCGTGTAGAGCTTAGCACAGCATTCCATCCTCAGACCGATGGGCAGTCCGAGCGGACAGTTCATATTTTTGAGGATATGCTTAGAGCGTGTGTGATTGACTTTGGGGGACAGTGGGACCAGTTCTTGCCCTTGGCGGAGTTTGCGTACAACAACAGCTATCAGTCCAGCATTGAGATGGCCCCATTTGAGGCTTTATACGGTCGGTGGTGTCGTTCTCCTATCGGGTGGTTTGAGCCGGGTGAGGCTAAGTTATACGGTACAGATTTGGTGCAAGATGCCTTGGACAAGGTAAAGTTGATTCAGGAGAGGCTTCGCACAGCTCAGTCCAGACAGAAGAGTTATGCGGATCAGAAGGCGCGTGATGTATCATTCATGGTTGGCGAGAAGCTTCTCTTGAAAGTCTCGCCAATGAAGGGTATTATGAGGTTCGGGAAGAAAGGCAAGTTGAGCCCAAGGTTTATTGGCCCTTTGAGGTGTTGAGACGAGTTGGGGAGGTTTCTTATGAGCTTGCTTTACCCCCCAGCTTATCGGGAGTTCATCCGGTTTTTCATGTATCGATGCTTTGGAAGTATCATGCCGACTTGTCCCACGTGTTAGACTTCAGTACTATTCAGCTGGACGAGAGTTTGGGTTATAAGGAGGAGCCAGTTGCCATTATTGATAGATAGGATCGCCAGTTGAGGTCCAAGAGGATTTCTGCAGTGAGGGTCCAGTGGAGGGGCCAACCAGTCGAGGAGGTGACCTGGGAGTTCGAGGAGGACATGCGGAGCAGATATCCACATTTATTCAGCATCTCAGGTACCTTTCTATGTCCGTTCGAGGACGAATGTTTGTTTAAGAGGTGGAGAATGTAACGACCTGACTGGTTGTTTTTCTTTTTAGAACCCCATTCACTTAAATAAAAACCTATCACGCTTGCTTTAACTAATTTACGACCTGCGGGGATGGTTGGTTCGGGATTTGGAAGAGTTTGGGTTGAAATATTCTCATTTGACTCCTTAGGATTTTCTTAAAAGGCTAAGTTTTACTTTGGTCACCATTTTGAGCAAACGGACCCAGATTCGTGTTTTGACGGTCCCGGAAGGTCAACAAGAAAATATGGGACCTGGGTGTATGCCGGGAATCGAATTCCAAGGCCCCTAGCCCGAGTAATGAATTTTTATTAGAAATTGTTAAACTGAAATTCTAAGGATTTAAAGAAACTAATTAATGACTGATCACGTTGGTATTGGGCTCGTATGTTGGTTCCGAAGCCCAGTACAGGTCCAATATAACATTTAAGACTTGCTCGCAAAATTTGGTGTCAATTCGAGCAGTTTAAGGGCGTTTCGGCTCGTTAGAGGAAAATTAAGAACTTGAAGTTCATAAGTTTGGCTCAATTGGTTTTAGGGGGTGACTCTTAGATTTAGCGTTGTTTCGAGCGTTCCGAAGGTTCGAGTAGGTCCATTTCATGATTTCAGACTTGTCGTTATGTTCGGGCGGGGCCGGGGAGCCCCGAGCGTCAATCGGACGAGGCTCGAGTGAAGTTGGAATTTTTGAGAAGTGCTGAAGCATCTGCTTCTACCATAACCGAACATGCGGTTGGTCGACCGCAGGTGCGAGACCGCAGAAGCGGTCAGCCTATCACAGATGCGGCCCGGGGAAGGCCAGGCCAAAACCGCAAAGCGGCTCCCAAGCCGCAGAAGCGGTCGTAGCCCACTTGGCCGGTTCCGCAGGTGCGTCCGATTTCTCGCAGAAGCGGGACCGTAGATGCGGTCCCCTGACCGCAGATGCGGAAATCGCTGAAGCGGTGAGCTTCATTTAATACCAGTTCTAAATCATTTTTGCCACTTTTCACTCCTCCATTGGCGATTTTGGGAGCTTTTGAGAGAAGACTTCCACCTAGCATCTTGAGGTAAGTTTATCCCACCTATTCTTGGTTTAATACTTGTGTCTTAGGTAGATTAAACACTAGAATTTAGGTAAAATCAAGGGGTTAGAGCAAAACCTAGGGTTTTAACAAAATTTATGTTAAACTACAAAATTTGTTATGAAATGGATTAGATATCATATATTATTGATCCTTAGGTTATAGAGAACAACTTCCTTCAAAAAATCTCGGAATCCGGGCACGTGGGCCCGGGGTCGTATTTTTAGGAACTTGTGTTAATGATTGGGGAACAAATAGCTAGAACTCGATCTTGTGAGCTTATATTGACTAGTTCCTACCTCATTTAACTAGTTTGGGATCGTTCGGCTCTGAATTGAGGGTTTGGGCTCGTTCTTGGTATTGGAAGTGCACTTCGGAGCAAGGTGAGTCTCCTTTCTAACCTTGTAAGAGGGAATTGTCCCCATAGGTGTAATAATTGAGTAATTTTCTACTAAATGCGGGGGCTACGTACGCACTAGGTGACGAGAGTCCGTGCGTAGCTACTATTATGTTAATTTTCCGGGTAGTCTAGGACTCGTATCTTGCTATATTTGTGAACGTCTCTATATTTTTTTGCTAATGTGATCACTTAGGATATGCTAGAGACTTGGAAAGAAAAATAAGCGAATGTATACACTTGTTGGACGCTTGTATGAATTTACTTGGAAATAAATGTGCATTCATGTGTTCTCTTGATATTAATCGATATTTGTGGATCGGGCCGATCGCCTCGGTAGAAATAGATGCATCTATGGTTCGCGCCATTCGACCCTCTTGCAGTGCACAACTTATTTTCTGTTGGATCGGGCCGTCGACCTCGGCATAATGTGCGCATGATATCTATGTGAAACCTTATCCATAACTTGTCCTGCTAAATACTTGAAATGTAATTGGTTGACTGCAAAATTGTTCAGAACATGACTTATTATCTCTTGCTATAAACTGTTGATTATCTGTGACTCCCATGGTTAGCATAACACCTTATTATATTATTTGACCCTAGTAAGTATCAAGTCAACCTCTCGTCTCTACTTCTTCGAGATTAGACGGGATACTTACTGGGTACATATTGTTTATGTACTCATACTACACTTCTGTACTTAATTGTACAGGATCTGAGGCAGGTACATCTGGCTATCAGTCTGGTGCGCGCCCCTGATTCATAGTTCAAGACTTCCACGGTGAGCTGCTCCCGTCCTGTGCCGTTCAGCAGCTTGATGGAGTCTTTCTTTACTTTTGCTGTCTATTCTATCTCGGATAGTAGGATAGTTTTAATCTTTTGTACATTCTATTAGTTGCCCATTACTTGTGACACCAGGTCTTGGCACACACGTTAGTAAACTATTATTTTGGGGTTGTATAACTATTTTTAGGCACATTACTGTTCATTCCTGGTTTGACTTTAACTTAATGAATTGCTGCACTTATTTTTGGTAAAAGTAAAAATGAGTACCTAATTACATTTCCGCATTGGCTTGCTTGACAATGGTGTTGGGCACCATCACGATCTATTTTGGAAATGGGTCGTGACAAGTAGTGTTGCGAACGTCGGACAGCTACCTTGCTAACTCCAATGACTCTGATACTGAGCAATCTACACCCGCTACCGGGTCCAAAACTACCTGAATCGCCACGCAAGGTGCAAGGAGTAATGTGAGTACGCCAACTAAGTAAGTAATAAAAGTAAATGAAAGCTGAGCAGTAAGAAAATACGTAAGCCACATCATAACGCTACAGCAAATACAACACATTTCCCAAACAGTACAGAAATTATTTACTTCGTAAATCAAGCTCAATTTCAGTAAAAATCCTTTTTAAAACAACCTTCAATAGTTTCAAACGAGTGACAAAACAATGAATAAAAATGATAGAAACATAAACAGCCCCTCGGGCAAAACATATACCATAAATCGCCCCTCGGGCATAATATCAACAGAACCAGCACCTCGAGCTACCTCACAATCACTCGTAATCAGCCCTCGGGCATAACATGAATCAAGAACAGCCCCTTGGGCTTTAATATGAAACAACAACAGCCCCTCGGGCTACAACACATCACACACACTGGGTACCCGCGCTCACTGGGGTGTACAGACTCCGAGAGGGGCCCCTTACGGCCCAAGCGCAATAATAAGCCATCTCGTGACATAATCAACAGGCTCTCGGCCTCATATCAATCACAAGCCACCTCGTGGCATAATAAATCTGGCCCTCGGCCTCTCATATATCACAATCAGTACCACATGCTGCGGCATGCAGCCCGATCCCATAGTATCCCAACACAGGCCCTCGACGTTACTCAATGAGAATCTCACAAGCCACACGGGCAACAATAAAAAAATTACTCGGCTCAAAATCATTTATGAAATCAAAAGGAGTGAATAAAACCGAGTTATGAAAACAGTAAGAATATAACATGACTGAGTGTAAATATTAAATTAAAACAGTGAGGTAAAAACAGTAGTAAAAGCCCCTAAAGGTCCAAACAATCGGCACAAGGCCCAGACACGGCATTTAGCCCCAAACACAATAATATTTTCCAAGATATAACAATATCAAATAGTTTTCAAGTAAAATACGCGACTTAATAGTCGTACGGGATGGACCAAGTCACAAATCCCCAGCGGTGCACGACCCCACGCTCGTCATCTAGCGTGTGCGTTACCTCAAAGCAGCACAACGATGTGAAATCCGGGGTTTCATACCCTCAGAACAGTATTTACAATCATTACTTACCTCAATCCGGTCCAAACTCTAGCCCGCGATGCCTTAGCCTCTCGAATCGGTCTCCCAATGCTCCAAATCTAACCAAATGCAGATTTATACCATCAAAATATGCTAAGGGAACAAAGCCCACTCGAAAATATCCAATTTATACCAAAAATTCCGAAATTGGCCAAACCCGGCCCCCGGGCCCACTTCTCAGATTCTGATAAAATTTACAAAACTAGAATCCTTACACTTTCACGAGTTCATACATATCAAGAACATCAAAATCGGACCTCAAATGGCCCTTCAAATCCCCAATTTACACTCTCCAATTTCAAGCCCTAATTTCCCAATTTTAGGCTTTAAATTCCACTAATTTCATATTTAAACAAGTAAGAATCAACATAGGATCGAGTATTAAGTCCGAAATTCTTACCTCCAAGAAGTTCTCTTTGATTCCCTCTTCAATCTCCCTCAACAAGCTCCAAAAACTGAGTCAGAAATGGTGAACTTAGACCAAAAATCGCGAAAAATGGCCTTTTAAAACATTCTGCCCAGCACTCAAAATCTCTTCTTCGCGAACCCATGCATGCGAACGTGAAGCCTTAGCTTCACAACTCATCGCGAACGCGACTCCTAGCTCGCGAACGCGAAGCACAACGAACCTGGACCCAGCTGCTCCCATTTACTCTACGCGAACGCGGGACCTGCATCGCGTTCGCGATGCACACTGAGCCTCTCCCTTCGCGAACGCGGGAACAACATCGCGAACGCAAAGGCTAAATTTCCTGCCTCACTACTAAATCCCTTCGCGAACGCGAGTGCCCTCTCGCGAACGCGAAGGCCAAAACTCTGCAACACACACAACAGAAAATCTGCAGCTTCTCAAATATGAATATGATCCGTTAACCACTTGAAAGTCACCCGAGGCCCTCAGGACCTCAACCAAACATGCCAACATATCGCATATCATCATTCAAACTTGTTCCAACCTTCAGAACGCTCAAAACAACATCAAAACACCAAGATCACATCAGATTCAAGCCTAGGAATTCCAAAAACTTCCAAATTTCGCTTTCGATTAAAAAGTCTATAAAACCTCGTCCGAATGACCTGAAATTTTGTACACACGTCACAAATAAAACAACGGACCTACTCCAACTTCCGGAATTCCATTCTGACCCCTATATCAAAATCTCACCTATCAACCGAAAAATGCCAAAATTCCAATTTCGCCAATTCAAGCCTAAACCTTCCACGGACCTCCAAAATACATTCCGATCATGCTCCCAAGTCCCAAATCACCTAACAGAGCTAACCAAATCATAAGATTCCAATCCGAGATCATATACTAACAAGTCAAAACTTGGTCAAACCTTCCAAATTTTAAGCTTCAAGCTGAGATCATCCTTCCATATCTATTCCGATTAACCTGAAAACCAAAACCGACGATTTACATAAGTCACAATACATAATATGGGGCTAGTCATGCCCGAGAACTAGCGAGCGAAGCGCAAAAGCTCAAAACGACCGGTCGGGTCGTTACACTTTGACTACATTGAAGCAGTATGGGAGAATGATCAGATACTTCTAGATTTAAGAACTCTGCCTCAATATGGCTATATTGTTGTAGCCACTCAAAATTTCCCAAAGCCCAATCTATCTTGCTATATATTCTTTTATCAGGCTGGTGTTTGTTGCACCAGGTGTAGTACCAACCCAAACTCTTCACCTGAGAAAGCTGTAGCACATTTATCATTTCCTGGAATTTTCTACTTGTGTAATTGGTGTCCCTATTCTGTCATCAGTGTGAAGGACATTATTGAAGTCTCCACTTAGTAACCAACTGTCCTATATATTAGCCCCTATCTGAATAAATTTCCTCCACAGTTGATTCCTTAGGTTGATATCATTACTTGCATAAACTACAGTGACTAGAGCCTTGAAGTTGGACCTCATCTCTTGAATTTCACAGTGGATGAATTGATCCTCAATCACTAGTACCTGAACGTTTATATTATTCTTCCATAACATCCAAATTCTACCATTTGGATGTGCTGTGTAGTTGCAGCAAGCACTCCAATCCCTAGCCACCTGCTTCAGGATTTTAGTAGCCTTGCTTTCTTTAACTCTTGTTTCCAGACAACCAATAAAATCCACCTTATACTTCCTCAGAAAGAGTCTCAACTCTTTCTGTTTATAGGGCTTATTCAACCCTCTTACATTCCAAGTACATAAGTTCATTTTTGGGTGAAGCTGGGAGGGCCAGCGTCCCCTTGTACTATATCAGTTTCATTCACCTGCAGAAGTGCATATCTATTGCTAGAGCTGGACATTACAACTGATGCTTGCTGTATAGCCTTCCCTGTTCTGATTTTTGCTCTAGCATCATTACCCCCTGCACTGGTCTTTCCTCACTTATCTTATTCTGTAGCCCATTTTGCTCTTCAGTACCAGCTTGATCACACACTATTGCCTCCTGCCTACCTATAGGTTGAGTACCTTTAGGTTGTTTCTCCAATTGTTTCTCTGTTTGTACCCCTGATGGACCAGCTCCATTAGCCTTATGCTCCTTCGGTAGCCATTTCAAAGTAGTTTTATTTTGCCTTCCCTTGTTCCTTCTTCTCTTTGGCTGTTCTTTGAAATCCTCCTCCACTTCCTGTTTTTTCTTGAACCAACAGTCATTTGTATTATGTCCAAATCTGATGCAATCACAACAAAACTTAGGCTTCCAATCATAGTCTATCTGCTGGTGGATGACCCCTTTTGGAGTTTGCATTTCAAAGCTCTCAGGTAGAGGATGTGAGACATCAGTTTCAACTAGTACTCTTGCATATGACACCTTCTCCATTTCAGCAGTGACTTTGTCAGTAAGAGAGGTTTCCCTACAACACTTGCCAATTTGCTCAAGGCTTCCGTGGACCAAAATCCCAGTGGAAGTCCAGTAAACTTAATCCATAGAGGAATAACACTCACACATTCTGGATTGAATTTAAAGTCTATGCTTCAATGTTGCAGAATGAATGGTTTGTTATGGTAGGTGTATGGCCCTGCTTGTAGAATAAGGTCTCGCTCCTCAAGGTTCTGGAATTGAAAAATATAATATCCTTCATCATGATAAAGGATTCGAGGCTTATCTACGAAATTCCAAACATTTGTCACATAGTTTTCCATAGATTTTTCATAAGGGTTATCGCCCAGAACATACCCAATCAGAGCAGTGCTCCAGTATTCTTCCTGTTCCTTTGTGTCTTCTTCCTCAATTTGCATAATAAATCTACCATCTCGTATAGCAGGAGGGATATAATTCAAAGCCTTACCCAGTTGTGAACTTCGATTCTTCTGCATGGTTGATTTTACTGTTTCATCCTTCTTCTCATTGCTCTCTGAAGGTGCCACTGTTTATAGAATCTGCGCAGAAGTACCTGTCGCTGAGAATTGCCATCGTCTATGTACTAACGATTCCTCCATTTTCTCCATCGCCGCAAAATTAGGTTTTGGACATTGTTCCATTTCACACTCAATTTCCTCCATAATTGGTTTAAATTTTTGTGGTAGGAAACTTCCAAACGTTAATGGCAGAAGTTTTTGTTGAATTCCCGTTTCGGTGTAACCGTCGCTCCGTCAATTCCCATGTCTTGAGATGGGTTGTGAAATACCGTAGGTACACTTCCCATACCCGTTAACCATCGCCCTGGTTGAGACTGAGCAGGTGTTTCCATATTTCCTTCATCTTCCTTAGCTCTTGAAGGTGATGGAATCTTCTTCCTCTGTCTAGTCATGGCGGAGGCGTATGTTAGCTAACCTCGCTAAACATGCACCTGCAGAGCTCAAGACCCTCTTAAAAATTTACTATTCCTCTCTTCATTTTCGCTTTTCCTTTTTGAAATAAAAAGTTCTTTATTCATTAAAATTCAAACAATATTATTGAGAAAAATATAATAAAATTTAAAATAAAATATATTTTCAAGAGTAATAAAATATATATATCTTCTATTATATTACAAAAAAAATTAGTAGACAAAAATATTAAACAAGTAATATGCTAATAATTTCTATTAACAATATAATTATATTAAATATTGGATAATATAATAAACAAAAATACATAACAAAATAGTTATTTGATGACTATATAAGTCCCTTTAATTTAATAGAGATTTTATTCATTAAAATTCAGACAATATCTATTCTATTTATACAGAATAGGAGAAGCAAATCATTGTGATAATTCCAAATGTAACATCAAAAAATTAACAAATGACAAATTTTAGGACAAAGCTCCAACAAATTTGGAGATTCAAAAATTATTTACAAAAGAAAATGATAAAAAAAGACACACCGAAATTAACTACTCAAACATGGGTGATATAGTAAAGATAAATACATAACAAAAAAGTTATTCGATGGCTACATAAGTCCCTTTAATGTACCCTAAAATTTGTTCATTAAAATTTCTGACAATATTATTGAGAACACTAGAATAAAATCTAAAATAAAAATTATTTCAAGAGTAATAAAATATATATCTTCTATTATATTACAAAAATAAAGTAACAGAGAAAAATATTAAATAAAGTAATATGCTAATAAAATTTCTATTAACAATGTAATATTACTAAATATTGAATGATATGATAAAGAAAAATACAAAATAAAAAAGCTATTTGCTGCCTGTTGTCACGACCCAAATCCCCGCTCCGGTCGTGATGGCGCCTCTCGTGAAGACAAGGCCAGCCAACTAACCCATATCGCCTTTTCAAAAATAGTTAAACATGAATAAGCAGTCTAAATAAGATTTAACAATATTAATTAGCGGAAGTACAACCCAACACTACCCTAATCGGGGTGTCACAAGTCACGAGTATCTATAAGAGTGTAATTATAACTACAAGGTCTAAAAATACACTGAACAGGAATAATGAACAACAGAGAGAGAAGCGGTGCTGCGAACGCTGGCAGTCACCTCCCTAAACTCCTATAGCTCTGCCTCCAATCAGCCAAAATCCACTACCGGGTGAATAAATACCTGCATTTGCACACGAGGTGCAGGAAGTAAAGTGAGTACTCCAACTCAGTGAATAATAAAGGTAAATAATAACTGAGCAGTGAGAATCACGTAAAACAAACCGTCATGCTGTATAGAGCAGTGTAAAACCCTTTTTAGAAAACAGTGAAGCTGTGAAATCCTTAGAAAAACATCTTGGCTCAGTTTAAACCTCTTTTGGAAAGAACTTTTTCAGAGGTTACGCAATTGAATGCAAAACAATAGTGCAGATAAGCACAGAAATTCGTCCCTCGGGCACACACTCAGTTTTCAGATAATGCTAGGCAATTAGGTAAGTATTGCATGAAGTAGCACAGACATCAGATAATGGCAGATAAATGAAATAAAGTAAACACATAGAACAGTACCAGTACCGCTGCGGCGTGCAGCCCGATCCATTTATCGTCGACGGCGCTCACTGGGGGTGTGTAGACTCCGGGAGGGGCCCCTTACGGCCCAAGCGCAATATCAAGCCATCTCGTGGCGTACATATCTCAGGCCCTCGGCCTCATAATCAAATCAGTATCTCACTGCGGCGGCGTGCAGCCCGATCCAAAAGTATCCTCACAACACAGGCCCTCGGCCTTACTCAGTCAGAAATCACATAAGCCCCGCGGGCAACAGTAAAACATGACGCTCAACCTAAAAATATTGTTGGAAATATCATTTCAAGTGTTATAGTAAAATAAACTTGGCTGAGTTTTGAAAACAGTGGAAAATACATGACTGAGTTCAAGTATAAAATCAAAACAGTGAGGAAATATCAACAACCATCCCCGAAGGGGTTCAAATAATTGGCACGAAGCCCAGATATGGCAATCAGCCTAAATCATGATGATAACAAATAAGTTTCAGTCAAATATGCGGTAAAATCATCAGTCGGGACGGACCAAGTCACAATCCCCAATAGCAAAAGACCCCACGCTCATCTTCCAGCGCGTGTCTCACCTCAATATAGCATTACGATGTGCAAATCCGGGGTTTCAAACCCTCAGGATATCATTTACAATCATTGCTCACCTCAAACCGGCCAAAGCTCTAGCTCGCTATGCCCTTGTCTCAAATCGGCTTCCTCGCGCGTCGAATCTGTCCAAAACCAGAACGAATACGTCACAATATGCTAAGGGAACAAAGCCCAAGCGAAAACAATCGAAAAATATCAAAAATCCCAAAATTGGCAAAACCCGAGCCCCGGTCCCACTTCTCGAAACTCAAAAATTTTCACATTAACGGGTTCCTTATCCTTCCATGAGTCCATACATATCAAAAACTCTCAAATCCGATTTCCAATGGCCCTTCAAGTCCCAATTCAAAATCTCAAAATCCCAAGCCCTAGTTCTTCCATTTTTAGCTAAATTTCCATGAATTTCTAGGTTAATTTCACAATATAATCACGTTTTTGGTTCATAAAACTTACCTCAAATCAATCCTCCTTGAATCCCTCTTCAATTTCTCCCAAAGAGCTCTTCAAATACTCAACAATGGTGGAAAAATGACTTAAGCTCGCGGATGAAATGTTTAAAAACCTTCTGCCCAACTTCTGGAATCCCTTCTACGCGAACGCGGTCAAACCCCCGCGTTCGCGATGCACAATCTTTCCTTGACAAAAAATAACCCTTCGCGAACGCGGTCGCACACCCGCAAATGCGATGCTTTGGGCCTCTTAACCTACGCGAACGCGAAGAGCAATGGCTCTGGGACCTTCACGCGCCAATCTCCACTATGCAAACGCGACATCCATCACGCGAACGCGAAGCACAACCTCAAGGACCCTCAGCGAACGCGAGCCATCAGATGCGAATGCGAAGCACAAACTCAGGGACCCCCAATTTCCTTCTACGCGATCGCAAGGGACCTCCCGCGATCGCGAAGGCCAAAATTTGCCCGCGCCTGCTGCTGCATTTTCTGAAATTCTTCAAAGTTCGAAACTTCCCGTTAGCCATCCGAAATCACTCCGAGGCCCCCGGGACCTCAACCAAAAGCACCAACACATCCTAAAACATCATCCAAACTTGTTCCAATCATCAAAACACCTCAAACAACACCAAAACCATCAATTCACATCGAATTGAAGCCTAAGTTTTCCAAAAACTTCCGAAACACGCTTTTGATCAAAAACCCAACCTAACCACGTCCAAATGACCTGAAATTTTGCACACACATCCCAAATCACATAACGAAGCTACAACAACTTTCGGAATTCCATTCCGACTCTTAGATCAAAATCTCACCTATCAACCGGAATTCGCCAAAATACTAACTTTGCCAATTCAAGCCAAATCCTTCCACGGACTTCCAAAATGCATTCCAATCGCGCCCCTAAGTCATAAATCACCCCACGAAGCTAACCAAATCATAAAAATTCCGATCCGAGCTCATATACAAATAAGTCAACCCTTGGTCAAAGCTTTCAACTGAGACTGTTCCTTCAAATTCATCCCGATTTTCCTGAAAACCAAAACCAACGATCTACATCAGTCATAATACATTACACGGGGCAAGTCATGCCCGGGAACTAGCGATCAAAGTGCAAAACCTCAAAACGACCGGTCGGGTCGTTACATCCTCCCCCACTTAAACAACGTTCGTCCTCATACGTACTCAAAGTTGTTTTAAAAGCCAACCAATAGCTGAATAACCTTACCATGCATATACCCGGGGGTGATCCCACGTCACCCTACCTCGTATAGGTCCGAATACACGTAGTAGCTAAATTACACAATCCAATCTAGCCCATAAATCATAGAACCACATTTCCACTACCGATATCATCCACAAGACCAAAATCTCACATCTATACTCTGAATAAGCCCGAACCAGCTGTAATAACCCATACCTGCAACCTCAGGTGCAATTACATGATAAACCACATAACTTTAACTCTCAGTAGCAATAACTTCTATTCACAGCAACTGTACACAACACCCAAATACCGATAGAAAAACTCTCATCAACTAAGTCTCATTCCAACACTTTCATATGCTGCCAATGATCAATGAAACACGCAATAACCCATAACCATTTCTCAGATCAACCATTCATGAAGCCGCTTCTCCTCTGGCAATACCATAGCAAATTTCCGAGCCGAACCTCGATCTTACCCTTCCGACATGCTGAAATCGAATCCGTTCGTATTCATTAATGATCCCAATGATCTCCTCTAATCCAACACACCACTCTGGTGACATGACACGTCAATAGAGGCCTAACCCACAACTAGCATAATACGCGCACCAATATGCAACGGTCCGAACACACTCAAATCATGAAAATGGTTCAAATGAAAGAGCTGTACCACAAGCTCACCAGTACCACCACAACACAAGGTTGAGAACCCGTCTCACCTCATAGAATAGAACACAAGAATCTAACCCGCAAGGTCATATCTCCACATAGCCTCGCTGCAATGCACGATCATATCTAAACACTGCTCCACATGAGACACCTCAAGTCACTATGCCCGAAATTGACAACTGCACACAATTTGACGCGTGAAACCAAAGCGAATCATTACACCCTCGGTGAAACAAGTAACAAATGCCACGCAAACCCGATAGGACATAACCGATACGCCACCCACCGAGCAATACCCAATCACTCTTCCCACTCGAATTCCACTAAGAACCCCAATAGAACCGCACCATATGTGCCCATAACCAACAAATCATAACGTCTCGCATCACAGGAAGGCCACTCATAGATTTCCCCAGATCGCCAACAAGCTCAATTCTATCCCTCCACAATACGATTCGGGGCCAACCAAGCCGACCCAAGCTAGAACACACATCCATATTGGCCTGCCAATGAACTCATTATCATGGAAGCCTGAAGCTACTCCTTCCAACTATAACTTCTGCCGGAGCCGTACAATACGGTGCCCGGCACCAAATCAATACCGAAATCCACAACCTCGCCCGGCGGCATGCCCGGCCACAAGA
The DNA here is from genome assembly GCF_001879085.1 of Nicotiana attenuata. Taxonomy (NCBI): domain Eukaryota; kingdom Viridiplantae; phylum Streptophyta; class Magnoliopsida; order Solanales; family Solanaceae; genus Nicotiana; species Nicotiana attenuata. The sequence continues at coordinate 90,242 of NW_017671471.1, read as the reverse complement.
AACACATCTGAAGGTCCTTCAACATTGGAACTGAATCGATAGTAGAAACTTCTGCACTGACATCCGTCATGAAGGCCCAATTAAGAAAAACAGTCCTTCCCAGCCATCCGCTGGGTCTTTGAAATATAACCCACTCTACTAGAACATAATCCAACGCACCTCGCCACTCAACCCGTGGCATTTCCGGCATAGCCCATAGCGTAATAGTCCAGAATAACCCAACACTGAGACAACCAGTCTGAACTCCAACATCACATCCAAAATCTAACATATCAGCAAAGAAAGATCCACTCGAGCCTCCAAATCCCGAAAGCCGCTAAACGATGCCGATACACACGATCCACAACCACAACATAGCCTGCACATGAGAACTCCCAGTCTCCAACTCCATATAGCACACGAATCATCGTACCTGAATCCCAATTTCGCCGTCCGAAAGCATACCACCTTAAATACCCCATTATCCCACGATAGATACTCTAAAATTTCCCTATACCACTAAGCAAACCCGAATATCACCAGTCTATCTAACAAGAAAGTGCCACAATATTACCGAAGTGCCATCAACTTAATCACATTACCCTTTTTCTGAACATATACTGTCGTCAAATCACTTCCAATTAGAAATATCATTCCCTTAACTATCTGAGGCTACCCGCTGCTCAAGAGTTTTATGAACTCCCTTTCAGAACTGAACTGTAGCCTAACAAACGCAAGTCTCGGTCCTCCATAACATACCGCATATACCATACCCTCTGAGGATAACATGAAAACTTTATCTCCCTTCCGAGCCACAGACATCTACGCACTCAACTAGTCAAGAACTTCCCATTGGTCCCATCTAGAAGAAAAATCACTATACATCCCATGCTCTGCACGCCCATAGAAAACATACATCTCCAAACCACGGTAAAACCCAACAAGAACTCTCCCAATTCCATTTGCACAAACTAAACTGCCAGGACTGAATCCTTCTAACTAGACCAAGCTAAGCAAGCCGTCGAAACCCAAGAACATTGCTGCAAAATACTTGTACGAACTCATTACCTCGAACACACACAAAGAATTAATCATATCCTTACCATGTCGATCCGGTCTACTATCAGGCTACCCCATCTATCTAAGTTTCCTTCTGATTCATCTTCAACTTGATATTTCCCCTTGCTGTAGCACCACAATTCCTCAACCCAGGCTTACCACATGACACCCAAGCATAAAACCACACAGTCCGAAACCTATAAATCGCTGAATACTCCCTTAAATATTCCCCGAAACACCATATTCCAGAATACTTTACTCTGCAGAACTTCCTGCGAATCTAAATCCGTTACCTTCACTTTCCTGATACTGGTACATAGAATCCCATAATTAACATAGAAATACCATAAATCTGGACCTCTTCCAATGAAAACACAGTTCCTAACAACACACGCAACTTTAAAATACCCGATTGTTCTCTGTAGAATCTTGAACATATTAGAGGCATCCTCACAAGTCATTCACCCTCATTCAAACTGCAATTTACCTGACCTAACGAACAGAACCACCCGTGCCTCATTGGCACTCCGATACCGCAGAAAGAAATCCTCATCCCAATACAACCAAGCAACTTCCTGCTCTATGCACCGAGCATTCTTTACCAACAACAACTCTAGACATTTCGTGATTCTCATACCCTATGAAACATAATATAACCTTTGTCAAAATTTTCCTTTACTCTAGCCATAGCTAATTCACTCGCACGCCCCAAACTGGAACCAACATAGCACCTAACCGTGCAATCAACTGCTCACAGCCGACTCCCCCACTAGGCTCGAAGCCATAGATCAAGATACACTCAATAACTCATGACACTTTTACTCTATTGGTGCCACAATACCATAGTGAGATTAAACTCAAATCATTTATAAGTTTGTGAAAACACAGATCATCTAGTACTGTAAATCTTCTACAAATCTCACATTCATCCCCGCAACAGTTAAGCCCACTCTCTTAAGCGACCCGAAATTTCAAATTTCAACATGTACCTTTCAATTACACATGAGATCTTCTAACATACACATAGGGATCACACCATTTCAGAACACTCCGCAGGAGATAACCCACCTGCTTCGCCTCAATATAACATTTCTGTATACCTTCCACCGTCATAAACTGTCTGTAGTCACTTAGTCTTCCTGAGTCTGAACTCATACCGCAACATGGATTTTACTTCACTCGCAACCAGAAAACATGAAAGATATCCTTCACACGCTCATAACTCGGGGCTATACCTCGAATCACGATGGAATTCAAACACCTAATAGTTCTCTTATCATCCAGCAGACCTTCGTCATCACTTCCAAGTCACGTAAATACATCTCGCAGTACTAACATACTCGTCACGTGGCTATCCAGCCGTCACTTCCACTAATAGGGACAATACTGAACATATAAGTTCAAAACACTTACTCACACACTCAGCACCTCGGTGCTCAAGCCATAGGCAAAGATCCGGCCTCAAGTCCTTCAGACTGGCCCAACATCAACTCACAGAAATCACATCTCGCCCCTCGATCGGGGAATCACAAGCCATCAAGGCACATCTGATACTGAGCGGTCATGCGCGCATGCGAACGCGTGGAAGGAATTTCAAGAGTTACTTTCCAAGCTGAATCAAGGACGCACGATAAGAATTCAAGAATGCGAAGTTTTCATAAAGGCTCTGCAGCCTCTCGAGGATAAATACAGACGTCTCCGTACCGATCCGCGAGACTCTACTAAACCTGCTCATGACTCGTGAGACCTATGTAACCTAGGCTCTGATACCAACTTGTCACGACCCAAATCCCCGCTCCGGTCGTGATGGCGCCTCTCGTGAAGACAAGGTCAGCCAACTAACCCATATAGCCTTTTCAAAAATAGTTAAACATGAATAAGCAGTCTAAATATGATTTAATAATATTAATTAGCGGAAGTACAACCCAACACTACCCTAATCGGGGTGTCACACGTCACGTGCATCTATAAGAGTGTAACTATAACTACAAGGTCTAAAAATACACTGAACAGGAATAATGAACAACAGAGAGAGAAGCGGTGCTGCGAACGCTGGCAGTCACCTCGCTAAACTCTATAGCTCTGCCTCCAATCAGCCAAAACCCACTACTGCGTGAATAAATACCTGCATCTGCACACGAGGTGTAGGGAGTAAAGTGAGTACTCCAACTCAGTGAGTAATAAAGGTAAATAATAACTGAGCAGTAAGAAATCACGCAAAACAAACCGTCATGCTGTATAGAGCAGTGTAAAACCCTTTTTAGAAAATAGTGAAGCTGTGAAATCCTTAGAAAAACATCTTGACTCAATTTAAACCTCTTTTGGAAATAACTTTTTCAGCGGTTACGCAATTGAATGCAAAACAATAGTGTAGATAAGCACAGAAATTCGTCCCTCGGGCACACACTCAGTTTTCAGATAATGCTAGGCAATCAGGTAGGTATTGCATGAAGTAGCACAGACAACAGATAATGGCAGATAAATGAAATAAAGTAAACACATAGAACAGTACCAGTACCGCTATGGCGTGCAGCCCGATCCATATATCGCTGCAGCGTGCAGCCAGATCCATTTATCGTCGACGGCGCTCACTGAGGTGTGCAGACTTCGGGAGGGGCCCCTTACGGCCCAAGCGCAATATCAAGCCATCTCGTGGCGTACATATCTCAGGCCTTCGGCCTCATAATCAAATCAGTATCTCACTGCTACGGTGTGCAACCCGATCCAAAAGTATCCTCACAACACAGGCCCTCGGTCTTACTCAGTCAGAAATCACATAAGCCCCGCGGGCAACAGTAAAACATGACGCTCAGCCCAAAAATATTATTGAAAATATCATTTCAAGTGTTATAGTAATATAAACTTGGTTGAGTTTTGAAAACAGTGAAAAATACATGACTGAGTTCAAGTATAAAATCAAAAAATTGAGGAAATATCAACAACCATCCCTGAAGGGGTTCAAATAATTGGAACGAAGCCCAAATATGGCAATCAGCCTAAATCATGATGATAACAAATAAGTTTCAGTCAAATATGTGGTAAAATCATCAATCGGGACGGACCAAGTCACGATCCCCAATAGTAAAAGACCCCACGCTCATCTTCCAGCGCGTGTCTCACCTCAATATAGCATTACGATGTGCAAATCCAGGGTTTCAAACCCTCAGGATATCATTTACAATCATTACTCACCTCAAACCGTCCAAAGCTCTAGCTCGCTATGCCCTTGTCTCTCAAATCGGACTCCTCGCGCGTCGAATCTGACCAAAAGCAGAATGAATACGTCACAATATGCTAAGGGAACAAAGCCCAAGCGAAAACAATCGAAAAATATCAAAAATCCCGAAATTGGCAACACCCGAGCACCGGGCCCACTTCTTGAAACTCAGAAATTTTCACATTAACAGGTTCCTTATCCTTCCACGAGTCCATACATATCAAAAACTCTCAAATCCGACCTCAAATGGCCCTTCAAATCCCAATTCAAAATCTCAAAATCCCAAGCCCTAGTTCTTCTAGTTTTAGCTAAATTTCCATAAATTTCTAGGTTAATTTCACAATATAATTACGTTTTTTGTTCATAAAACTTATCCCCAATCAATCCTCCTTGAATCCCTCTTCAATTTCTCCCAAAGAGCTCTCCAAATACTCAACAATGGTGGAAAAATGACTTAAGCTCGCGGATGAAATGTTTAAAAACCTTCTGCCCAGCTTCTGGAATCCCTTCTATGCGAACGCGGTCAAACCCCCGCGTTCGCTATGCACAATCTTTCCTTGAAAAAAAATAACCCTTCGCGAACGCAGTCGCACACCCACGAAAGCGATGCTTTGGGCCTCTGAACCTACGCGAACGCGATACCACATACGCGAACGCGAAGAGCAATGGCTCTGGGACCTTCACGCGCCAATCTCCACTATGCGAACGTGACATCCATCACGCGAACGCGAAGCACAACCTCAAGGACCCTCCGCGAACGCGAGTTATCAGATGCAAACGCGAAGCACAAACTCAGGGACCCCCAACTTCCTTCTATGCGATCGCGAGGGACCTCCCGCAATTGCGAAGGCCAAAATTTGCCTGCACCAGCTGCTGCATTTTCTGAAATTCTTCAAAGTTCGAAACTTCCCGTTAGCCATCCGAAATTACCCCGAGGCCCCCGGGACCTCAACCAAAAGCACCAACACATCCTAAAACATCATCCAAACTTGTTCCAATCATCAAAACACCTCAAACAACACCAAACCACCAATTCACATCGAATTCAAGCCTAAGTTTTCCAAAAACTTCCGAAACACGCTTTTGATCGAAAACCCAACCAAACCACGTCCAAATGACCTAAAATTTTGCACACACATCCCCAATCAAATAACAAAGCTACAACAACTCTCGGAATTCCATTCCGACTCTCGGAATTCCATTCCGACTCTCGGAATTCCATTCCGACTCTCGGATCAAAATCTCACCTATCAACTAGAATTCACCAAAATACTAACTTTGCCAATTTAAGCCAAATCCTTCCATGGACTTCCAAAATGCATTCCGATCGTGCCCCTAAGTCATAAATCACCCCAAGAAGCTAATCAAATCATAAAAATTCTGATCCGAGCTCATATACAAATAACTCAACCCTTGATCAAACCTTTCAAATTCAAAGCTTTCAACTGAGACTGTTCCTTCAAATTCATCCCGATTTTCCTGAAAACCAAAGCCAACTATCTACATCAGTCATAATACATTACACGGGGCAAGCCATGCCCGGGAACTGGCAATCAAAGTGCAAAAGCTCAAAATGACCGGTCGGGTCATTACACCTGTATAAGTCCCTTTTTTAATAGAAATTTTATTCATTAAATTTAGATAATATTATTAAGAACAAAAGAATAAAATTCAAAATAAAAAAAATATTTTAACAGTAATAAATTATATATCTTCTCTTATATTACAAAAAGAAAGCGAGCAGACAAAAATAGTAAACAAAGTAATATACTAATAAAAATTTCTATTAATAATGTAATAATACTAAACAATGGATAATATAATAAAGAAAAATATAGAACAAAAAAGTTATTCACTAACTATAAAAGTACCTTTAATTTAATAGAGATGTTATTATTGGGTATATCGTATTAACAAATAAGATGACAATTGAAATTTAGTAAAGCAATATGGTCTAATAGGATCAAACAAGTCCGATCATAATTTTATTTAATTAATATTTTTTTAAAATTGACCACGCATCGCGCGGGTACGACTACTAGTGTACATAAGTTTAGGAATACGAACTTCTCTTTATGTCTCGTTATCAAACTCATGTAGTTACGGGATCATGTCAAAATGAAGGAAAGGTTTAGCCGTAACATACCTTATCACAATCTTTCCAATCACCAAGTTGAACTTGCCTCTTCACACCTTAATCTACAACAACGATAATAATACTATCATTAAGATACGAAAGGTACAACTATCGCACAACGAACAACAAACTTATTTTGTATTTAAACGGGCAGCATCTCACCTATAATTCTTAGTTCCTCCAAATTCAAGATAACACCAACAACACAAGAACACAACAATAACAACATATATACATGATTTTCCAACCTTATATACATCACAAAATACTACAAAACAACCCAACATACCCCAATCTCTTCATACACAAAACGACCACCGTAGTAGTGTCAAACAACCCGAAAATGTTACGACGAACGACCAACCCACCACCCTGCATTTATGTGGTGTTTATCCACACCCTTTCTCTTCCAAAACTCCATAAAACAGTAGCAAAACATGCAATCCAACAGCAACACGAAACAGTCCACAAAACAGTCCGCTACAAGTGAATAACTCGAACTCACAGCTTCCGATCACCGTCCCGTGAGTTACAATTATAGAACGACTTTCCATTCATCTCCAACAGAAAAAATGGATGAAAGAGAGCAGTAAACTTACTTTATTTGTTGAATAACTCAGCTGTTATCTTGGTTCTTCAAACTCTAGGATTTTCCTCCAACTAGAACTTAAAAAGGAGAGAAATTCAATTAGGGTTTGTGTGCAATTTTTGGGAGGATTTTTGCAGGGGTTTATGTCTGGTTATTATGCTATATAATGAGTGTTATATTTCAGGAGATAAGTCCTTAAATGGGCTCTTTGGACGACCCGAAATAGCCCCTTTTTGGGCATATTTAATCCTCTCATTTAAGCAAGTAGGTGACACACTTACTTGTCACCTAGCAGACTGCACAGTCTCGTGAAAGGGAACATATCTCTCTACTCCGATGTCGTATCGAAAAACGATTTAATTAGTTAGAAAATAGACTCATAGATCTTCAATTTGATGGGTGGAATACCCCGTAAATCTAAGTATATTGGGAGAAAATCGCAGTTACATTTGACCCAAATTTCAGTAAAACTTATGAACGTAACTTGTGATGACTTTCATCGACTTTTGTTCCACAACTCGTATGACTTCAAAACCTAACACACGACTATCATACGACTAACATAACTCATAATATAACCTCCTTATCATGTTAAGAACCCTAGTCTCACCCCAAAGGTACGGGTTATAACATTTCCAACTTGTCGACTTTCGACGAAACATTATTTTCTTCAATTCCTTAGCTTCTGGACTCTCCAACCCTTTCTGTACTTGTTTTTCGTGATATTCAATATTTTTAACCTCCAAGATAACATGATAACTTACTTTATATACTTCCAAAGATGATCTCATTTTTGGTCTTACATTAGTTTGCTTACGACACACTTTTACGTACGAAAGTACGGGGTGTAACACCTGGTATGGCCGCACATCCATCTTAACGTCCTCATTTATACTACTTTCATCTTCTGTACATGAGAATTTTTGACTGGCTCATAAAACACCGGGTGCGGGTCTCTATTTCACCCCTGCCGCTCCAATACGACACGTAACATCCTCGTCAATCTCCCCATTTTCTTAGATAATAGACCCAAGGTACTTGAAACTATCTTTCTTAGCGATGACTTGTGTATCAAGCCTCACGTACATGTTCGCTTCATTGGTCCCGTTACTGAACTTGCATTCCAAGTATTCATTCTTGGTCCCGCTCAACCTGAAACCTTTAGACTCCAGGATCTGTCTTCAAACCTCCAGTCTCGCGTTAACACCGCCTCGTGTCTTGTAAATTAGTACAATATATCCGCAAATAACATATACCATGACATACACCTCCCCCTGAATATGGCGCGTGAGTGTGTCCATCGCCAAGGCAAATAAAAATGGGCTAAGAGCTGACCCTTGTGCAACCCCACTACAATTGGATAATGGTCAGCTTCCCCCACACTGTCCTCACCCAGGTCTTAGCTCTATTGTACATGTCCCTAACCACCCTAGTGTAAGCAACAAGAATGCCCTTAGCCTCCAAACATCTCCATAGAACCTCCCTTGGGACTTTGTCGTATGCTTTTTCTAGGTCAATGAACACCATATGCAAGTCTCTCTTCGTGCTCCCTGTACTGCTCCACCAACCTCCTTATAAGGTGAATGGCTTCCGTAGTTGAACATCCCGGCATAAATTCGAACTAGATTTTGGAAATAGACACACTCCTTCTCACCCAAGCTTCCACCACCATCTCCCAAACTTTCATAGTGTGACATGTCAAAAATATACTGATAATTTAACAAATCTTTATACATTTATTTCTTTTTGATAAGGTAAAGTTTACGTTGTTGATGTATATAATTTAAATCTATATGCGATATAGGTGGCCATCTAATGTGCCAGCTTGAGTACAGCTTGGTAAACCTGCTTATCGGAGTTACAACTGATGGGTTCACATTGTAAGTTTTGAGCTAAATGAGTTCTCTAAGTCTTACTCCTAAGCATCAACCACTCAGCCATTTCGTTGGGGAATACGATATGGTTGCATATATTAAATTATGGGAAATATGATTTGTGCAAATGTTCTCTCTTTCGACTATCTGTAAGAAATTTTCTCCAGAAAACGAGTGCTTGCTCTTCTTTGAATTTGTTTTGATCTGGTGGGCTTCTTACGGAGTGGTGGATGTTGCGTTTGTATTTTCTGACAATTCTCGTGTTTCAAAATTATGTCATATGAGGGTTTTATATGGAAGATCCTATTAATTTCTTGGTTCGCATCAATGATCTCTGTGCGTGTCTGTAGGTTTAACTGGATTCATTTGACATAATTACTGCCATGTCTAAAAAGTGACTGTATAGGCCGGATATAGACCTTGCTAATTATATGGTCTTCTTTATATAGAAGCTGCAAGATAATTTGGTATTGTCTATAACCTTGTGTTTTAGCTATATCTTATCATGATATAGCATAAGTGTTTTGTTTGTTATTTTTTCTTGGGCATGGTATAATAATGTGTATAAAAATTGATGTTTTGTCAATATCCAAGGTCCAGCTAGTAATGAAGAAACAATGTTCATCTATTTGCCTTTCTAAGGTCATAAATATCTTAGTTTGGATAAAGTTAATTTGTTTTTTTCAATTGAAATGGTGATGTGCATGAGCTTCTATTTTGACATGCCTCATCTTTTTCCAAACAGTAATTTGTTTTTGCAATTGAAATGGTGATGTGCATGAGCTTCTATTTTGACATGCCTCATTGTAACGATCCGGCCGGTCGTTTTTAGAATTTACGCCCCGATCCCATATTAACTGCTTTCCCCATGTTTATTTTCTGCTATTTTGAATTGCCGGGATGTTCGATTTTGAATTTCGAAGAGTTTTGGGGCACTTAGTCCCTAAATGAGAGCTTAAGTCTTGAAAATTTCACCATAGTCGGAACAGTGTGAAGACGGCCTCCGAATGGAAATCCGATGGTTCCTTTAGCTTTGTTGGGTGATTTCGGTCTTAGGGGCGTGATCGGATTGTGTTTTGGAGGTTCGTAGCTAATTTAGGCTTGAAATGCCGAAAGGGAGAATTTTGAAGTTCCGGTTCGATAGTGAGATTTTGATCCGAGGGTCGAAATGGAATTCCGGAAGTTGGAGTAGCTCCGTAGTGTTTGTGATGTCCCAAAAGGTCATCACTTGTTTTTAAAATGAATTCTGCGTTTTGAGGGCTTAAAAACCTCTTTTAGCATCACCTCGATCTGCGTGCGCAGTCCGGGAGCGTAGCCGGAAAGCCTATATGTGAAAATCTGTGAAAACGATAAATTTTGACTATAAAATGAATTAATTTGACTTCGGTCAACGTTTTGGGTAAACGGACCCGGACCCGTGATTTGACGGTCCCGGAGGGTCCGTAGGAAAATATGGGACTTGGGTGTATGTTCGGAATTGAATTTCGAGGTCCCAAGCCCGAGAAATGAATTTTTAAAGAAAATTATTTTCTGAAATTGTTTAAGGGATTTGGAATAGAATTTTGATTAGGATATGTTAGTATCGGGCCCGTATTTTGGTTCCGGCGCCCGGTACAGGTCTTATATATGATTTAAGATAATTCTGTGAAATTTGGTGAGAAACGGAATCTGTTTGATGTGATTCGGATCTTAAATGCAAAATTTGATGTTTTAAGAAGTTTTGAAATATTTCATTGATTTTGAGGTTTAATTCGATGTTTATGATGTTATGTTGGCGATTTGATCGCACGAATAAGTTCATATGATGTTTTTGAGTTAGAAAGTATGTTTGGTTTGGAGCCCCGAGGGCTCGGTGAGTTTCGGGTAGGGTCCAGGATGTCTTAGGCTTAAAAAGCACAGTTATTGCAGGTTCAGAGAAATTTCAGATCTCTCAACCCGCTAGTGCGGTCCGCGAGAAATCGTGTGCGGCCGCTGAAGGGGCCAGTGCGGTCCGCAGTCGACTTTGTGCGGTGCGCGGCGGAGAGCTGTGCGGCCGCAGTCGACTTTGTGCGGTCCGCATAGGGTCACTGGACTGCAGTATCTCAGGAAGGGTTGTGCGGCCGCAGTCCATTTTGTGCGGTCCGCACAGGGGGTCTGAGAGGGATATAAATAGACGGGATTTTCAGTCATTTTTCATTTTTCAAGAACCCCAAAAACATAAGAGGCGATGTTTCAAACAACCTTTCTTCTGCAAAACGTTGGTAAGTGATTTCTAACTCGTTTTCTTCACTCCTTAACATCTTTTAACATGATTTCAACTTAAAATCAATGATTTTCATGGGGGAAATTGGGTGTTTTGGGTAGAACCTAGGTTTTTTTCAAAATTGGGGATTTGGACCTCGATTTGAGGTCCGATTTCAAAACAAATTATATATTTGAGTTCGTGGGGGAATGGGTAATCGGGTTTTGGTTCGAACCTTGGGTTTTGACCATGTGGGCCCGGGGGCAATTTTTGAATTTTTGGGTAAAACATTAAAAAACTCATTTCATGCATTGGGGTTGATTCATTTAGCGTTTATTGATGTACTTAAGTAACTTGTGACTAGATACGAGCGAAGTGGTGATGGAATCAAGGGTTAAAGCTATAATTGAAGCGTGAATTGTGTTCGTGGCATCAAGGTAAGTGTTTGGACTAACCTTAGCTTGAGGGATTAGGAGTTGAGTCCTATTTGTTGAGTGTTAATTGTTGAGTACAACGTATAGGCATGGTGACGAGAATCTATGCGTTAGTGTCTAGCATGCCCGTGAATCTTTATATTGTGATTTTCATGACTTCGTTGTATCTTTCATGCCTTGGTGATGGTTTCTATAAGTTATGTAACGAATTGTGAAAGAGTAAGTGATAATTGAATCTCTAGAGCATTGGGTCGAGTTATGAAATGAATTGTGAAGTAAAAGTGAGAAAGAAAAGAAGTTATCATGTTGACACCCTTGCCGGGCTATTATTGAATCATTTGTTATCTCCCTTGCTAGGATGTTGATATTACTGATGTTGTTCCCTTGCCGGGATTTATTTGTTGAAATGTTGTTCCCTTGCCAGGATCTTTGTTGCAATTTCATTTATTCCCTTGCCCTATTGTTTGTGATTGTTGTTTGGGTGAGGAAGAGCATTAAAGCACGAAGGGTGATGTCGTGCATTGTTTGTATTGTAAGGAAAGAGTGTAAAGCACAAAGGGTGATGAGTCGTTCGCCTATCTTTCTGATCTCCTTTCCTTCTATTCATCAGATTTTAGGCTTTGACCCAGTGAAAAATGGGGTTGATGGTGTTGGCTAAAAAAGGGGGAGAGAGGAGAGCCTTAGGGTACGCTCACTTCTGCATTTTTGTTTAGGTTCTCGAGATTCTCAATCGCTCTTTTTAGTGGGGAGGAATAGTATGTGAATGGCGGTTCTCAGACGAGGGAATCATTCCTCTCTAAATAAAAAGAAGCTTGAGTATCATACATGTAAGAATTATAGTAGGGAACTTCGCCCCTAAATCTATTATTCAGATAATTCGAGTTTCGATAACTATAAAAAGAACTTTCTAGTTCACTCAGAAAAGAATGATCGTTGTCAATCTCAAAAATCTGATTTTCAATATCAAAATAGATGGAATAACTGTCTCCATTCCTATCACTAACTAAAAAAGTGTCATCAGAGATGAAATTCCGAATGTCTTTAACGCCGAATAAATAATCAACATTACTGCAACTAGTGTACTGTTACTTCTTCAGACCTTGTATGTAGCAATCTTAGACCGTCAATGACACTGTGACACCAGGTCTTGGGTGGTTAAGGCTTAAGTATTTGTAATTGATACAGTTTTCATATATGTTATTGTTGTCTTCCTCTTAAATTTGAATTTCCGCTGTTATCACGTTATCGCCTTATAATTGTTAAAAACGAAATAATTGGTTAATGAAGTATTTAGATTAAAGGTTTGGCTTGCCTAGCTCACATTAGTAGGCGCCATCACGACTCCCGAGGGTGGGAAATCTGGATCGTGACAGTGTTGAATGTGACGTGTGTGCAAAATTTCAGGTCATTCGGACGAGGTTTGATAGACTTTTTGATCGAAAGTGTATTTTGAGAAATTCTTAGGCTTGAATCCATGGTTAATTTGAGGTTTCGATGTTGTTTTAAGTGTTTTAAGGATTGGTACAAGTTTGGACAGTGGTATTAGACTTATTGGTGCCTTTGGTTGAGGTCCCGGGGGCCTCGGGATGATTTCGAATGGTTGACGGGGAGTTTGAGGAATGTTTGCAGCTGCTGAACTTTTGCTGCTTCTGGTATTTCTGCACCTGCGGTTTGGGGACCGCAGGTGCGATGCCGCACATGCGGAAGAGGAGCCGCAGAAGCGGATTATTGAGGAACTGTCAGGGACCGCATATGCGATTGTGGGACCGCACCTGCGAAGCCGCAAGTGTGGAATGTTGAGCGCAGGTGCGATTTTGGTCCGTTAAGTGAAGAACCGCATAAGCGGTTCTGTGGCTGCAGAAGCGATTATTGTGCCGCAGATGCGAGAATCCCTGGGCAGAAAACATAAATACTTGCCTTCGCGAAATTTAGTTATTTTTCACCTCTTTTCAAACGGGAAGAAGCTTTTGGAGCATTTTTCAAGAGGGATTTTCAGAGGATTCCATTGGGGTAAGGTCTTTGGTCCCTAAACTCGTTATTATAGTGACTCTTATCATCCTACATATGAAAAATTAAGGAAAATAAGTGGTAATTCATGGGTTAGGGCTTGACTAATTAGAGACCTTTGAGTGATGATTTGAGGGACCAATTGAGGTCCGATTTTGGTACTTTTGGTATGACTGAACTCGTGAGAGTATGAGGATTCTGGAAATATAAATTTTACCCTATTTCGAGACGTGGGCCCGAGGGGCGCTTTGGTCATTTCACCTAATTTCGCATGCTAGCTTAGAATTTATTTGTAGAATCAATTACGTGAAGTGTTATTTACTTTATGAAGTTTAATTGAATAGATTTGGGCCATTTGGAGTCGAATACTCGTGGCAAGAACGTGGTTTCGGGTTGGTAATTGAGCCGTGTCGAGGTAAGTGGCTTGTCTAACCTTGTGTCGGGGACTTTTCCCCTTAGGATTGATATTGTGATAATTGAAATGCCTTGTACGTGAGGTGGCGAGTGCGTACTTGTGCTAATTGTTGGAAATTCAGTTTTCATTAAAAACATCCTTAAATTGTGTTCTTCTTTTTCTTGCTTACGCTATTTGGAAATTAAGCCTGCTATTTCTAGAGAAGCATGTCTAATTAACTAAATTGCTCTAATTGCTTTAACTGCCTTATTAGTAATACGTGAAGCATGATAGGTTAGAATTATCTATTTTTCCCTTGGTATGAAATTGGTTGAATTGACTTCTTGTTGCTGTTGTGTATTTACTTTGGGACTACGGGACGGTATCCCGGGAGCTCCCCTGTATGTTTACTTTGGGACTACGGAATTGCATTCCGGGAGATCCCCCTACACTTTTACATTGGAACTACGGGATTGCACCCGGAAGATTCCCCCAGTACTGAGTATTTATATTTGGGACTACGGATGTGGTATTCGGTAGATCCCCGCGCATTTATGAGTTGGACTATGGGACTGCACCCGGGAGATCCACTGGACATTTACATTTGGGGACTATAGGACGATATCCTGGGAGATCCCCCGACTGTTACTTCTGCATTGAGCTGTACTGGTTTTATTGTGATTCTTGTTTCTGTTTCTGTTGTCGTTATTCTCTATGTCCTATGACACTTTCACTGCTGCACTTATTTATACTGTTCTTATTTACGCTGTTGAATTTTTATATACTATTTAACCTCAGTAGGGCCCTGACCTTCCTCGTCACTACCCAACCGAGGTTAGGCTTGGCACTTACTGAGTACAGCTGTGGTGTACTCATGCCCTTCCTGCGCATGTTTTTCATGTCCAGATCAAGGTACTTCGACTCAGTCCTATCACCCCAGAGGCGAGGCGACTGCTATAGCGATTTCGAGGTATATCTGCCGCGTTCGCAGACCGAGGAGTCTCTTTCGATTCTTGCTGTTTAGTATTAGCCCTTCTGTATTTCCGTTCTTGTTAGACATTCTGGAGTTAGAGCTATGTAGTATTTCTTAGCTTGTGATTCATGGGTTTCCGGGTCTTGTGTTTTATGCATTGGTTTTGAAAGTTAAATATTGTGTATGCCAGGCGGCACTCTAAAACGTTGTTTATTTACTCTACCTCTGTTTAAACCTATTTTTCTTCCTCAAATTTGGTTTAATTTCTGCATTTTAGGCTTACCTAGTCGTAGAGACTAGGTGCCGTCACGATGGTTCACGGAGGACGAACCGGGGTCGTGACAAGTTTGTATCAGAGCTCTAGGTTCATAGGAGTCATGAATCGGTTTATTAGAGTCTCGCTGAACGGTACGGAGACGTGTGTACTTATCTACGAGAGGCTATGTAACTGTTAGGAAAATTCTGCTTCGTTTGATTTCCTTGTCGTGCGAGATTTTTGATATTACAATTATAAACTTATGTCTTCTATTCTCTCACAGATGGTGAGGACATGTGATACTCGAGATGATCAGGCACCCGCGCCCCCTACTGGGGCCGTCAGAGGCCGGGGCCGGGGTAGAGGCCGAGGATGCGCTCGTAGTGCAGCTAGAGCACCTGTGCGAGCTACCACCGAGGTACCACCAGCAGTACCAGCCGGAGTCCAGACACCGGATGCATCTGCCACTACTACTCCAGCACTCCAGGAGACCTTGGCACAGTTTATGACTATGTACACCACTCTAGCTCAGGCAGGATTGCTTCCCCTTGCTGCAGCTACATCCCAGGCCGGGGGAGGAGCACAGACTCCCGCCGCCCGCACTATTGAGCAGTGAGTGCATATTCATAAGGTCCCGGAGGCTATTCCTATATAGCCGGTAGCCCCAGCTCAGCCCGAGGAGAGGGCAGTAGCTTCAGAGGAGGAGCAGAAGAGGCTTGAGAGGTTCAAGAAATATCAGCCTCCAACTTTTAGCGGGCTAGCATCAGAGGATGCCCTTGGATTTCTTGAGGAGTGCTACCATATCCTCCGTACTATGGGCATATCAGGATCGAGCGAGGTTTCCTTCACTACCTTCCAGCTTCGAGGAGCCGCCTATCACTGGTGGCATGCTTATGAGTTAGACAGTCCGGATGAGTCAACTTCCCTGACTTGGGCTCAGTTTTTAGATATGTTCACGAGGGAGTATGTCCCCAGAGTCATAGGGACACCTGGCGTGCGGAGTTCGAGAATTTGTGCCAGGGTACTATGACCGTCTCGGAGTATGGTGTCCATTACACCGATTTGGCTAGACATGCACCAGCTTTGGTCTCTACGGTTCGCGAGAAGGTTCGCCGGTTTATTGAGGGGCTTATTCCCAGCATCAGATCTAGCATGGCTCGTGAGTTAGAGATAGATATATCTTATCAGCAGGTGGTGAGCATTGCTAGGAGGATTGAGGGTATGCATGCTAGGGACAGAGGGGAGAGGGAGGCCAGGAGGTCTCGAGAGCCAGTGGTATGGGTCGTCATGGTAGGGGTCATATGAGTCGCCCCGTTCATTCAACTCTTCCAGTAGCCAGTGGTATTCCAGCCCCACCTAGGCCTCAGGAGCCTTATTATGCACCTCCAGTGTCTAGTGCGCCTCTTGCGTGGGGTACTTCCAGTGGTCAGTCCAGCAGACCTGGCCCGAGCCAGTCACAG
>NW_017671471.1:23478-71231 GCF_001879085.1 Nicotiana attenuata | reverse complement strand
TGGGATCAGTTCTTGCCATTGGCGTAGTTTGCCTACAATAACAACTATCAGTCCAGCATTCAGATGGCACCGTACGAGGCTTTATATGGTAGGCGGTGTAGATCTCTGGTTGGTTGGTTCGAGCCGGGTGAGGCTAGATTATTGGGCACAAACTTGGTTCAGGATGCTTTGGAGAGAGTCAAGGTGATTCAGGATAGACTCCGTACAGCCCAGTCCAGACAGAAAATCTACGCGGACCGGAAGGTTCGTGATGTTTCCTACATGGTTCGGGTTTCACCTATGAAGGGCGTTATGAGATTCGGGAAGAAAGCGAAGCTATAGCCCGAGGTTTATTGACCTTCTTGAGATTTTGAGACGTGTTGGGGAGGTTGCTTACGAGCTTGCCTTACCTCCTAGCTTGGCAGGGGTTCATCCGGTATTTCATGTCTCGATGCTCCGGAGGTATCATGGTGGTCCGTCGCACGTGTTGGATTTCAGTTCAGTCCAGTTAGAGAAGGATCTATCTTATGTTGAGGAGCCAGTGGCAATATTGGACAGGAAGGTTAGGAAGCTGAGGTCAAAGAGAATTGCATCAGTGAAGGTCCAGTGGCGGGGTCAGCCGGTCGAGGAGGCAACCTGGGAGACCGAGCAGGATATGCAGCCGGTACCCTCATCTTTTCAGTACTTCAGGTATGTCTCTATGCTCGTTCGAGGACGAACGAATGTTTAAGTGTGGGAGGATGTAACGACCCGGCCGGTCGTTTTTAGAATTTACGCCCCGATCCCCTATTAACTGCTTTCCCCATGTTTATTTTCTGCTATATTGAATTGCCAGGATGTTCGGTTTTGAATTTCGGAGAGTTTTGGGGCACTTAGTCCCTAAATGAGAGCTTAAGTCTTGGAAATTTGACCATATTCGAAACAGTGTGAAGACAGCCTCGGAATGGAAATCTGATGGTTCTGTTAGCTCCGTTGGGTGATTTCGGGCTTAGGGGCTTGATCGGATTGTGTTTTGGAGGTCCGTAGCTAATTTAGGCTTGAAATGCCGAAAGGTAGAATTTTGAAGTTCCGGATCGATAGTGAGATTTTCATCCGAGGGTCAGAATGGAATTCCGGAAGTTGGAGTAGCTCCGTAGTGTTGAATGTGACGTGTGTGCAAAATTTCAGGTCATTCAGACGAGGTTTGATAGACTTTTTGATCGAAAGCGTATTTTGAGAAATTTGGAGTTCTTAGGCTTGAATCCAGGGTTAATTTGAGGTTTCGATGTTGTTTTAGGTGTTTTAAGGATTGGTACAAGTTTGGACAGTGGTATTAGACTTATTGGTGCCTTTGGTTGAGGTCCTGTGGGCCTCGGGATGATTTCGGATGGTTGACGGGGAGTTTGAGAAAAGTTTGCAGCTGCTGAACTTTTGCTGCTTCTGGTATTTCCGCACCTGCGGTTTGGGGACCGCAGGTGCGATGCCGCACATGCGGAAGAGGAGCCGCAGAAGCGGATTATTGAGGAATTGTCAGGAACCGCAGATGCGGTTGTGGGACCGCACCTGCGAAGCCGCAGGTGCTGAATGTTGAGCGCCGGTGCGATTTTGGTCCGTTAAGTGAAGAACCGCAGAAGCGGTTCTGTGGCCGCATATGCGGTACCGCAGAAGCAGTTATTGTACCGCAGATGCGAGAATGCCTGGGCAGTAAACATAAATACTTGCCTTCGCGAAATTTAGTTATTTTTCACCTATTTTCAAACGGGAAGAAGCTTTTGGAGCATTTTTCAAGAGGGATTTTCAGAGGAGTCCATTGGGGTAAGGTCTTTGGTCCCTAAACTCGTTATTATAGTGATTCTTATCATCCTAAGCATGAAAAATTAAGGAAAATCAGTGGTAATTCATGGGTTAGGTTGACTAATTAGAGGCCTTTGAGTGATGATTTGAGGGACCAATTGAGGTCCGATTTTGGTACTTTTGGTATGACTGAACTCGTAAGAGTGTGAGAATTCTGGAAATATAAAATTTACCCGATTCCGAGATGTGGGCCCGAGGGGCATTTTGGTCATTTCACCTAATTTCGCATGCTAGCTTTTTAATTTTAGAATCAGTTACATGAAGTGTTATTTACATTAGGAAATTTAATTGAATAGATTTGGGCCATTTGGAGTCGAATACTCGTGGCAAGAACGTGGTTTCCGGTTGATAATTGAGCCAGTTCGAGGTAAGTGGCTTGTCTAACCTTGTGTGGGGGACTTTTCCCCTTAGGATTGATATTGTGAAAATTGAAATGCCTTGTACGTGAGGTGACTGTTGCGGCCAAAATGGAGTTCTGAGCAAAATGTTATATCTATTTTACTAGACAGTGCGCAATCTGCCTACTGGAGTCTTCGTTCGCTCTAACTATCATCTGTTGACCCCCAAACACGATCCCGGCTTAATTCCTTGAACTTTTACTCAAACTTTAAAGCTCCAAATCACTTGAATTCATTCCATAACATCTATATAGCTCGGAATCACTCCTACAAGGCATAAAACATACAAATAGTGCAAAACACTAGCGATTAAAGCTCAAACTCAATTAAAGTGCAGTAAATTAGAGTGTAATAAGCGACTAAAATACGTAATTATAGCCTATCATCAACACCCCACACTTAAACGTTGCTCGTCCTCGAGTCAACCAAAAATTTACTCTATCTATGAGCACTTAACATATTTGAAGCACACTACACCAATGATTATGGTTGATAGAAACAATTAAACTCTAGCATATGCAATCATCATACACTTCC
The DNA here is from genome assembly GCF_001879085.1 of Nicotiana attenuata. Lineage (NCBI taxonomy): Eukaryota > Viridiplantae > Streptophyta > Magnoliopsida > Solanales > Solanaceae > Nicotiana > Nicotiana attenuata. The sequence continues at coordinate 68,484 of NW_017671471.1, read as the reverse complement.
CTTTACTTATGTCATTCTTCAAAAATATTCAAACAAAGACAATATGCTCACAACAATCCTAGCCTCAAAAACCGACTCAATGTCACAATGCACTCATGGCTTGAACACCCAACATCCTGGAGAAGTCTAATAATGTTACCTATCCTTTGTGAAACCATGTGCCCTCACAACCAAGGCAAGAGAGTAAGTTGAATCCACACATTCGAATCTCATGATCAAATATATTTTAAGGACTCATATATATCAGAGAAAATATCGCTCACCCTCACAAAAGAAGTCGCATGCATGTAATTGGTACCATAGGCTTGCCCATAATGTAAATCTCTACTAATGTAGGCTCACTTGATCTAAAATCAATTAGGACTTTTCATGGTTGTAATGTGGGCTAAGGGACGGGTAGGATATATTTAGGAATAGTGACTAACCCTCCTAAGCACTTTAACACACCACATAATCAACTTTAAGCGCAAATTCTTCAATCCACTTCAATTTTACAAATAATATCACCCCAAAAATGCTCCCTTCTTCTTTAAGCACTACATTAATTCATACCCACTAGCAAGAACAAGACAATAATTTATTCATCTCTATTTTTTTTCTTCAGATTATTCTTTTTTTTTCTTTCAATTTCTGCTAATGGTGTATTATTTTACAAAACAAGTGCACCTTTCTTCCTTTTATTGGTTCCACTCAAAAGCCACCCCACACTTAGTTCCTTCTTACTTCTTTTAGCGCTCATCTCACAATTAAAGTGCTTTAAGAGGAAAAGGGATCAAAACAATGTCAATTAAGAACAAAAAGGGTGTAGGCTTGTAATGTGGGTGCCAAATAAAAGTCTACAGGCTCAAAAGGGTTAACTAGGGATGAATTTTATTTGTGATAAGCAATTAAGCTCAAAAAGATCAAAGAAAGCCTAAAATCATTTTTCAAACCGAGCATAACCTTAAATTTCGCTTCAACTCACATACCGGGCAAGTTCTAGACACAAGTACAATACATAGACTATACAAAAACCTCACCACACATGGCACATGACTCACTAAGAACGGTCTCATTTCGACTCTCAAACAAATGCAAGTATTCACGGAGCCACGAGATATTAATCATGAAGCACAAAGTGAACATAAGTCAAGAAAACGAGACATAGGCATCACAAGACATGCTATCCAACTAAGCAAGGCATCATTAATAATTTCAAATCATAGGGAAGATACTACATGCCAAAGCCTAAATATGTTACTATCAAACAAGTCAAGGGCGCCTAGGTTCATCATTCTTCCTCCATAATCTACTCTAAAAATAAATAAAAAATACTACTACCCGGTTCAAACTACATCCCATGGAAAAGAACCGAGGCACAAAGAAAAACCACGGGGGATTATTACTACCTAAAAATATAAAAGACATATTTTTGGATTTTTGTTTAGACTTTAGTCCCTCAAGAAAACTGTCTAGGAGATCCATCGTCGGGAAAAGTCCAAATCTTTCAAAAAAAAATTTTTTTTTTCATTTTCTTTTTTTTTATAAAAAAAACCACTACAACTAAACTAAGATAGCACAGAAAATCACCCAGACAATCTCCTCACCCCACACTTAAAATTGTGCAATGTCCTCAATGCACACTGAACATAACAAGAGGGTAAAAGAAACTCCCTGGTAGGCCAAAGGCCGAATCATTAGCAGCTCACGGGATACTCAGACTTCTCCCTGGTATGATCCCTTGTGCGGGTACCTCACACTTAGTTTCAACCACCTGCTCGCTTTTGCCCATGCCTCTTGGCTTTGATTCCATGCTCGTACTCCTACAAAATACAAAATAATACTACAAAAAAAAAATTAACACAATAAAATAAACAAAAGGAAAAAAAATAGAATTGGGTTGCCTCCCAACAAGCACTTGATTTAATGTCGCAGCACGACGTCAACACTTTCATCACTTTTCCTTCCACTTTGAGGATATAAATTGCGCCCCCAATTTTGCATCAATTTTTCTGTCACGTTCATGAGGCGGTGGTGTAAAAATAAAGGAACCAAGCAATAGATATCGCATCTTGCACTTCTTGGTCCTTAAGTGAGAAATGTCGTTTTGTCTCCTTGGCATCGCAAATTTCAGAATATAAACACTTTGTTCCTCATCCATTGACTCCTCTATATGCTCGAATGGATCAATTCCCATGTCACCAACCAAACATAATGTTGAAAAGTGTTTAAAATGAGGTCCAATACGCTCCAACTCCAAAATTGCATTATTTTTGACATCCTCAATTTTGAGCTCTTCGTCAACCTTGGCATCATTAATAATATTTTGGTCGAATAGTTGGAATTTCTCTTTCCGCTCCACAAGCTGGCCAGTATCCACAAAAATTAGTTATAGGGCATCAGATGCCTCAACCTTTTTATTCAATTGAGCATGCAAGTCATGGATATCTGAGCCAAATTGGTCTATCTCTTGCCTGAGCTCAGTTCTTGCTTCTATTAGTTGTTCTGTCATATTTGAAAGACCATCACGGAGAAACTCATGAGATTTTATAAGTTGAGCTTGTTCCTCTAGCCAAGATTGGCTCACTATATCTGCTTCTTCTAAAATAGTTTTCTGGTGGGAACTCGCTCTCTTCAGCCACTTCCTCCGCCTCGGCCTTCATTCTCATGATTGCTGCACTAATTCTTTGTGCAGCCTTTCGATTTTCATCTTGTAGCTCGACTACTTGCCTCATCATGTCCATAATATGAGCCATGCTTTCCATATCCTCCACTTCCTTGCTCCTATCAAACTCATAAACATTATTAGAAACATTATAATAAGAACTCTGAGAAGGATAATAAGAATTAGGACAACCATCCCAATGGCCACCTTGACCACCACACATATTACAAAAATTCCACACATCAAATTGAGATGCACAATTTTGCCACAAGTGTGGTCCTCCACAATATGGACAAGGATCACTATAATAAGAATAACCAATATTTGACCAATTCTCATTCCAAGATGCCATGTCAACAAAGATAATAAAATATTAAACTAAGTTAAAAATAAAAAAATAAAAACTTGAATAGGCAAAAAGTAAAAATCCAATCTAGTAGAATAGTTAATTTCTAAGTCCCCGACAACGGCGCCAAAAACTTGTTGCGGCCAAAATGGAGTTCTGAGCAAAAAGTTATGTCTATTTTACTAGACAGTGCGCAATCCGCCTACTGGAGTCTTCGTTCGCTCTAACTATCATCCGTTGACCCCCAAACACGATCCCGGCTTAATTCCTTGAACTTTTACTCGAACTTTAAAGTTCCAAATCACTTGAATTCATTTCATAACATCTATATAGCTCGGAATCACTCCTACAAGGCATAAAACATACAATTAGTGCAAAACACTAGCGATTAAAGCTCAAACTCAATTAAAGTGCAGTAAATTAGAGTGTAATAAGCGACTAAAATACGTAATTATAGCCTATCATCAGTGACGAGTGCGTACTTGTGCTAATTGTTGGAAATTCGGTTTTCATTAAAAACAGCCTTTAATTGTGTTCTTCCTTTTCTTGCTTACGTTATTTGGAAATTAAGCCCGTTGTTTCTAGAGAAGCATGTCTAATTGACTAAATTGCTCTAATTGCTTTAACTGCCTTATTTGCATTACGTGAAGCATGCTAGGTTAGAATTATCTGTTTTTCCCTTGTTATGAAATTGATTGAATTGAGTTCTTGTTGCTGTTGTGTATTTACTTTGGGACTACGGGACGGTATCCCGGGAGCTCCCCTGTATGTTTACTTTTGGACTACGAAATTGCATTCTGGGAGATCCCCCTGCACTTTTACATTGGAACTACGGGATTGCACCCGGTAGATTCCCCAGTACTGAGTATTTATATTTGGGACTACGGATGTGGTATTCCGGTAGATCCCCGCGTGTTTATGAGTTGGAATGCGGGATTGCACCCGGGAGATCCACTGGACATTTACATTTGGGGACTACAGGACGGTATCCTGGGAGATCCCCCGACTGTTACTTCTGTATTGAGTTGTACTGGTTTTACAGTGATTCTTATTTCTGTTTCTGTTGTCGTTATTCTCTATGTCCTGTGATACTTTCACTGCTGCACTTATTTATACTGTTCTTATTTACGCTGTTGAATTTTTATATACTATTTAACCTCAATAGGGCCCTCCTCGTCACTACCCAACCGAGGTTAGGCTTGGCACTTACTAAGTACCGTTGTGGTGTACTGATGCCCTTCCTGCGCATATTTTTCATGTGCAGATCCAGGTACTTCGACTCAGTCCTATCACCCCAGAGGCGAGGCGGCTGCTATAGCAACTTCGAGGTATATCTGCTGCCTCCGTAGACCGAGGAGTCTCTTTCTATTTTTGTTGTTTAGTATTAGCCCTTCTGTATTTCCGTTCTTGTTAGGCATTCTGGAGTTAGAGCTATGTAGTATTTCTTAGCTTGTGATTCATGGGTTTTCGGGTCTTGGTTTTATGTGTTGGTTTTGAAAGTTAAATATTGTGTATGCCAGGCGGCACTCTTAAACGTTGTTTATTTACTCTACCTCTGTTTAAACTTATTTTTCTTCCGCAAATTTGGTTTAATTTCCGCATTTTAGGCTTACCTAGTCGTAGAGACTAGGTGCCGTAACGACGGTTCACGGAGGGCGAACCGGGTCATGACACTCATCTTTTTCCAGAGACTGTTTGTTATATGTTGGAGTCTTTCCCAGAGCCTTTAATTCTATTAATAAAAAGAACACTCTCCAAACTTTACTATTTTTTTTTTTGTTGTGATGTATTTATGACATTTTTATACATTTTATGGTGCTCTTTTTTCTTTTAAAAAAGTCTTTTCTCTGAGCTATTGATCTTGACCTTGCTTCGTCCTGATTCTTCAGTCTTTGGACCAAGTTGAAGTGGAATATGTCCCAGAGAAGGCAGAGTTAGATGGCGAATTGGAGGAGGAATTTAGGAAGGTCTTTGAGAAATTCTGTTTCGTCGATGCTATTGGTTCTGAGGTATAAAGTACTTCATTGTTGTTATATGATGCTGTGTGAACTATGTTTCAACTGAACTTTGTTATGCCTTCGATCTTCTTTTTCAAGGTGTTGAAATTTATTACTGACATCAATTTTTGTTTTTGGCAATTTGCATAACTTTTTATTGGGATATCAGGAGAACGATAAGAAGGACGAGACTGCTGCTGATGAAGCCTTAAAGAAAAAGGCTGATTCATATTCAGAGGAAGAACAGGATGCTCAGCCAAAGGAGAAGGGTATTTCTAACAAAAAGAAAAAGGTCAATCTCACCTTCTATTTGCTGATTTTGTTAGTTACTTCTCACACCTCCCTTTTCCCGAGAAATATGGAGTTTTTCTAATTAAAGTGACATTAATCAAAATGAAATTATTTATTTAATTAGAGTCACCACTTGAAATAATTTTAAGTTGTCCCAAGTTACCGGTCTATTTTAAAATCCCAAATCGAGAAAATTTGACTCTATTTTAAAGTCTATGAAACCAGAAGTCCGTGTAACGAATTTTGTTAACCCGGGAGAAGGTATTAGGCATTCTCGGATTCCGTGGTTTTAGCACGGTCACTTTAGTCATACCTGGCTTATTTAATTGGTTTAATTACTCATTTTAGAACCTATGTACATTTACTCCTTTACCGCTTTTAATTATGGCGTTTTATGGGCTTATCTTTGAAACGGATCACGTGTGCGTAAATCAGTTTTATTTGGGACGTTAAAAATTATGTCACGCGTACATGTACACGATTAACCACACTTTATTAATTATGAAGATTGTTTGGTCAAGGTCGCGCGAACGCGTACTTTGATTTATTTTAGAATCATAATCATGCCACGCGAACGTGTACATTATCATGATGATATATTAGAATGCGCCTAAATCATTCTAAGATATTCAAGAATTGATTTGTTTATGAAGTGTTTATTTGTGGCCAAACTATAAAATTGGCTAAACTAACATAATTGTTGCTATTGGGCATTAAAGGGCAATCGATTGAGGCCATAGTGAATAGCATCGACCTAATGAATTCAGAGTCCATTGGACTCTTCAAATTAATTTAACATGTTGGGCTATGGCCCAAAGTAAATAAGTTTCGGTCCTAATTGAGACCATGCATGTCCAAACATTGAAAGCTTGTTTGGATGGTTGTTACCCATTGTATTGTATCGTATTGTTACTTTAAACACGATGTTTGTTTTGATTGTTACTTTAATTTTATTGTATCGTATCGTTAAATCCGTCGTTACATAATGACGAAATGTGACACTTTATGTAACGACCGATTTGGTGTGGTCGCGTCGTTACCTTGTTTTGTTCTCTCAATCTCACCCTTCATTATTATTAAATAATTTCATTTTATCATTTACCCTACCTTTTTATATAATAATTTTTACACATGTATCATAATTTTTCTTTATAATATTACAAGTTTATTCTTTATGTGCTGGTGCGTGATATCATGACAATGGCAAACGACACAATCTATCCAAACATTGTATTTATTAAACGATACAGTACAATACAATACAATACGATACGGTACAATACATTATGAAACGACATGTAATAACCATCCAAACAAGGTGTGAATCTCTTTTGGCCTTTAACTACCAATAATAAAAACGATACATTTGCTTAAACATTCATAATACTAATTTGAACCATTTTTATCAAACAAGTACTCAGGAATTAAAAGATGAACTACTCATATAAAGGAAATCTCAAATTACAACTAAATGGCCTTTCAATTAGATTACAACTATAATAAATTATATAATCCTAACTGATTGAGTTTGCTGCACTTGATGAACTGCTATAACAACTATAACCTACAGTCTTATTAATGTGAAAGCTATGCTCCCATTCCTGCCTCGCCTTGGCTTGTTAATTTAATCAACCTGAATCCCCAGCACTTCATTACTGCCTATTTTGGGCTCAAAATTTATCCAGTAATGGATTATGACGGACTAGCCTTTGTTTCCACATGCTAATATCAAATCAAGTTTATACCATTAATTTTTATGAGCCAACATTCAAATGAAGAAACATACTGTTTCAAGCATATTCTTACTGCTTAAATGAATCTGGACCATGTCTTAGATAGTAGTATCAACGTACCCTACACTATTAACTCAAACAATGTTAGTCAATACATAAAACACTTCAACAGAAAACATAGATGAGAACATTAGTGTAGATTTTAGATAGCTATGACAACCTAAACCTTAATTACATGACTTGCAGAATCAGATTTGTACATGTTAAACACATAAGAACACACAATGATCTCTACTCAAAACAAAGAGTAAACAAACTACAATTATGTTAGGTGTTTCATTACTTCAAAACAAGACTACATCTATTGGAGGTCAAAGCAATACCTTAGCAGCAACAAAGCAAAAGAAGAAGAAGAAAATAAATCTCTGAATTTGAGAAACAGCTAAACAAAAGATTCCACCACATCTTGATGAAAAATCAACACACAACAACTAACAGCAATAAGTCCCAGAAGAAGCCTCAATTTCAATCCAAAATTAACTTGAGAAAAACTAGAAATCAGTGAAGAGAAAAGACAGAATCTTAGAAACAACTCATGAATTTTCTTTAGTTTTCCAGATCTGGAACTCAATTTCAGTCCCAGAATTTGTTTTCAACTTTTGCTTTCAGGGGAAGATGAGAAAAAATCTGGATGTCGTGTGTGATAGGGCTGGGCATAATATGGTAAATACCGAATTATCGTACCGAAATCGAAAATTTTGGTATTTGGTATACGGTATTTTGGTATTTGGTTTAAGTTTTTAAAAAAAATTGTATTAGGTATTGTATTTTAAAATAAAATACTGAAATACCGATACCGTACCGAAATATATATTATATTACACAAAACTCATATTATCAATTATAACATAAATACAAAGAATCTAAAATTTTACTTTCCTTTATTTTCAAAGTTAATCAATTAACTCTAAACAAGTAACAAGACATTTCTAATGATCAAATATTCTTTTTGTACAATTTTCTCTATTTGGGTCGATATTTGCTAGTTTTGGACAAAATTTTTATCAACAAACATTTTAAGTTTTGTATTTTTGAATACTTTAATTGAGAATATTAGAGTGTATGGCTCTATGCACTAGTTAGTATTCAAACCGAATAAATCGAAGTTACCTAACCGAATTAACCGAAACCGAAAGGAGAAAAATCGAACCATATCGAATTTAATTAGGTATGGTATTTGTATAGGATTTTAAGAAACCGAATGCCGAAAATGCCGAACCGAAATATCTAAATACCGTACCGTACCGACCGACGAACACCCCTAGTGTGTGAGCCTGTATCTCCTTTAAAATGCAGAAAAATGTCTATTATATAGGCTATGTGTGTGCTCTAAGAGAGAATGAGAGAGAGTCTAAAAAGGGAATATGTCAACACCTAATTTTTGGGAAATGACATCTTTTTGTAACTGAATTGTACAGCTATCCTCTTATTCTCAGATATTTTCCTATTTTTCAGCATCTTATATTAACAAGTTTGGACAGCTATCCACCTTCCAGAAGCTTTCTCTCATTTTCCAGCCCTACTTGTTTTCTGTATTTACATCCTCACCCCCAACCTTTCTTTTTATTGCAAATCGGTCCTCTCTATATCTTCCTATCTTCCTAGAAGCTTCCTAAGCTAGCAAACAAACATATTCCCTAAACTTTCCCAACTGACCCCCCTTAAGTTCCTGTTAGCAACCTTTCTTTTAAACCTTTTCCTTTTACCTTGACACTTACTATCTCTTAACCAAAATTTCTACTTATTTCTCTTAACATCATTAACCACAATTACCTATGCCTAAACTAAACAACAAGCTAACGCACAAACAATCATGAATTACCAAATAACTAGACATGTCAAATAAGCAAATGTCATTTAAAGACCATAACAAACATACTATCTAAACTTCAGATTCAACAACTACTTAAAAAATTTAAAACGATTTTACTGTTGATTAATGACTAACCTACGTATGATGTCATTCAAACAAGCAAGTACTTAGCCAAAAATGCAAAATCTAGCAAGTAATTGAATTAATTCATGAACCAAGCTATCTAGTTGACACAAGGTTAAACAAACACACACATCTTTGACCATAATACTGATTAACTAACTTATCTTTATCAACAAAAAATAAAAACAAATATAAATGTGATGTGATGCTGGTATACTTATTGCGTCAAAATCAAGCAGCCAAGAGAGAACTGCAGAACTCCAACGACCCGGAGAAATTGCCACACGAACACTAGCTGAATATCCATGCGAGGCAGTGTTGTGCGTGACAATGTCTCCTGCTGGCCGGAAACGAAGAAGTAAGTTGAGATGAGAGTGAAACGGCAAGGCTGGCCGGGTTTCAATCCTTGAGACGAAATGAAGCTACTAGGAACGCAACACTATGGACCTATTTATGTAAACATTAACCTTTAAACAAGTAAAGACTAAAGAAAAAAGAATAATAGGAAAAAGGCGATTTTGGGCTCACAAGTGGTAGTAAGCTGAGCAATGAATCTACTGATGCAATTCAATCTCCCTAGCAGACTCATGATCTCTTTCTTAGTTTTCGGAGGTGGCAAATCTCGAATAGACTTTATTTTTGTTGGATCCAATTCAATTCCCCTCTAACTGACTATAAACCTAGAAGTTTCCCAAACGGAACTCCGAATGCACATTTAGCTGGGTTTAATTTCAATTCATACCTGCACAGACGCTCGAAAAACTTCCTCAGATCTCGCACAAGGTCTTCTTGCGTTCTGGATTTAATGATCACATCATCCACATACAGCTCAATTTCCTGGCGCATCATGTTGTGGAAGATGGCAGTCATAGCTCTCATGTAAGTTGCCCTGGCGTTTTTCAGACCAAATGGCATGACCCTGTAACAGTAAGTGCCCCAAGGTGTGGTGAAAGCAGTCTTTTCTGCATCTTCTCCATCCATCAGAACCTGGTGATACCCAGCATAACAATCCACGAAAAACTGTATCTCATGTTTGGCACAGTTGTCAACAAGGATGTGAATATTCGGCAGTGGAAAGTTATCCTTGGGACTCGATTTGTTCAAATCCCGGTAATCAACACACGCTCGCATTTTTGCATCTTTCTTCGGCACTGGGACCACATTAGCCAGCCATGTGGTGTATTGGACTACTCGCATCACACCAGCTTTCAGTTGTTTGGTGACTTATTCCTTGATCTTATCACTGATGTCTGTTTTGAACTTTCTCTGCTTTTGTTAGACATGTGGATAATCGGGATAGGCAGGCAATTTATATACCACCAAATCAACTCTCATCCATGGCATGCCATCATAGGACCATGCAAACACATCTTTGAATTCAAACAAAAGTGGAAATAAAGCATCACTAGTTCTTTCATCAGCGTGAATGCTTATCAGGGTTTCTCGGGTCTCTTCTAGACTGCCCAAATTAACTGGCTTGGTTTTATTTAAGTTTGGCTTAGGTTTATTTTTCGAATTGTTCCATTTCTCGATTTATTTCCTTAAAAGCCTCATCTTCATCATATTTTTATTCTTGATTCATTATATCAAAGTTAGACAGTGTTTTAGGATCTTGGCATGAAGTCCGCAAACATGTCATGTTATTTAAGTCCGCATTATTAGAACTGAAAAGAAAAAGATAAGAAAAATAGCAATAATCAGAATAAAAATAAAGAAATAGAAACATCTATGGAAGATTGAAATATTGATTTCATTTCATTGAATTGAAGATATGAGGGTTTACATCAAAATGAAAAGACAATAAAGTAAAAACATTCGAGTTACACCCTGAAATAACTCATGATGCAGAAGAGATGGCAAGACTGGACTATCGGGACTCCCATCTGACAGGGAATGTGGTAGCTTTCCAATTTTGATTCTTGGCATCTGGTCCCATATACTGCACCTTAGCAGTGCTCGTGCCTTCCCCTGGCTGAACCATGTGAGACTCATATAGCATTTTTTTCATGGCTTTACAAATATCATCAATTTTTTCGGCGGTGAAGGCCTCTTCTTATTCTTCAACATACTTGGGTTTGACAAATGATCGGCGAGATGTGGAATGGACTGGGGCAGGACCCATCATTTTTCTTTGCACTCATTAGCCCATTTTCTGTCGGCCTCTGTAGCTTAAAAACCCACACCGAAAAACTTCTCATTGGCGATCAAAGTAATAGGCTCCGTGATGCCTTGCAGAGATACCTCGAGCCCCTTTCCGGGCTTGTCATGTCTACTCATTTGAATGGTGACCATGAACGAGGCATTAGACAAGCAAGGTTGAGGTAATGGGGCCCCTTCTTCACATTGGTTGGCAACCACAATCTCGAAGGCCTGATATACAATATGCTCGATGCCTTCCCTAGCTTCAAGGCACGGGACTGAATGGTCCCTGTAGATGGACTACTCGTCCTCTCCATGGACAACAATTTCTTGATTCTCATATTCAAATTTGACCATTTGGTGGAGAGTGGAGGGAAGAGCTCCGGCAGCATAAATCCATGGTCTTCCCAGGAGAAAAATTGTATGAGGTGTCCATGTCCAAAACCTGGAAAGTGACCTCAAAATCCACGGGGCCAATAGTCAAAATTAGATTAATTTCTCCTATCGTGTCTCTCTTGACCCCATCAAAAGGCCACACACAGATGTTGTTAGCTCGGATTCTTTCTGTTCCAATCTCCATTGTTTGGAGTGTTGAGAGAGGGCAACTATCGACCCCGGAACCATCATCTATTATCACTCTCTTCATATAATAGCCCTCATATTTGATAGTCAGAAATGGCTTTGTTGTGGGCGACTTCCTCTGGGGGCAAGTCATCGCGGCTGAAAGAAATCCTATTGACCTCAAAGAATCATTCGGCCATTCTCTCCAATTGTTCAACTGAAGTGTCAACTGGGACATATGCCTCATTCAGTGTTATTAGGAGCACTTTCTGGTGTTTTCGAGCTCAACAATAGAGATAAGAGTGAGACCTGGGAAGGAGTCTTCCGAAGCTGGTCAACTATTGCATATTCTGATGTTTTCATTTTTCTGAAGAACACTTCTGCTTCCTCGCTGCTTACAGGATTCTTGCATGGCAACCGTTTATCCCTGTTCAGTTTGGATTCCTTTAACTCTTCTAGGTTGTGGTACTTCCCAGACTGATTCATTTCATTCACTTCTCCCATGTCCTCTTTCAGGAGATCAAAGAATCGGTGCACAGAGAGAGACCTTGGGAATATAAGTTGCTGATTTCTCAAGTCCCGGTCGAAATTAGAATATCCGGCTATTTCCTCCAAAGTGGGAGTAAGCTCAAAATCCGAGAAGCGGAAGACGTTGTGGACGGGATCACAAAAAGTTACTAAGGCCTTAATCAGATCATCCCGTGGTTTGACCGTCATAATATCTGTAAGAGAGCCTAAATGCTTGTAAGCAGGTACAAAATGAACACTGTCCAAAACTCGCCATCAATGGTTGTAGAGCAGGCTCCACTACAGCTTCAGATGTGGAGATGGCCAGGATTGGGTAATAAAGCATTTGGGCGCTCTTATAGATATTATGACAGTCAAACCACGGGATGATCTGATTAGGCCTTGGTAACTTTCTGGGATCCCGTCCATAACGTTTCTGCTTCTCGGATTTTGAGCTTACTCTCACTTTGGAGGAAATAGCCGGATATTATGGTTTCGATCGGGACTTGAGAAATCAGCAACTTATATTCCCAAGGTCTCTCTCTGTGCACCGATTCTTTGATCTTCTGAATATCAGTAAGAAAATGAGGAAAAACAATGTAAACAAAGGATGATGTTCCTTTTACTTCTTGTATTCCAGGTTTGGGCATTCATCTGGGTTTGAAATACATGAAAAAGGCCTAAATAACAAGCAAAATAAGAACACATGGTAAATTCATCATTGCTTTGCTTTCATGGTGGCGTTTCTGGAAATTATGGTTTTCCCAAATGAAGAACTAACAATTGATATCCGCATGGCCAGAATTGTGCAAGTCCTCACTACCAAGAAGATCACACGCTTGCTCCGATTATATTGTCAGACATCTATAGAGCATTGACGTTGTGCAAAGTTCTTCGAAGGATGCAATATTCTGTTGCAATTGTTGTTGATTGAGCATCTCCGCCATCACCCTAAATTCATGAGTTACGGCCCAAACAAGAACAACTTCATCGAGAGTTACGAGGACAGGGTAAAAGATTACAATTCTCTAGAAGGGGTTGAAGCCTGGATATCTTATCTAAGATCTTTAAAGGCGAGTCAAATTGAATGGACTTTGGGATGGCTCCCGGTAAGGGAAGTGATACACATGACAGCTTCAAAAAGCTACCTGTTGCTGATGGGTTTGAGAAGTGTCCAACCATATGCACTGCAAAGAGTTCTAAGAGAGCTGGGAAGGTACCAAGTGGTTCTCGAAGATGAAGATTTGAGTGTCCAAGTAATCGAGCTACACCCTGAAGCTCCACTCCCCGAAACTTTGATCCAACAAATTTGTAATGACTGTCGGTACTTAAAAGATGATACCGAGGTGCCGGATCCCGCTAGGGGTGAAGTGGACCCAGGTTATGCTATATGGTTTGAGAAAAGGTCTCGCGTTGATGATGAGCCCGAGCCCGAAAGGCCCGTCAAAAGGCCTCATATTCAGGCTTTTGATGATAAAATCCGAGAACGGTTGGCCTGGGGAGAAAAGGAGAAGGAATAAATAACCATTCACGCTTTAGAATAAAAGGTTAGAAGCCTCACATTTGAGAATGACTTACAAGCGCAAGAAGCTGAAGGTGAAAAGAAAAGGTTAACCCTTTAGAACGAGGCGCTCCGAGCCCAACTCCGGGAAATGAAGATAGCTGCTGAAACGCCTGTGAGGAGTTAGAGGGATGAAAAAATCATAAGCAACTTGGGGCTAAAGGTGCATGACTATGCGGCCAACCTGACAAAAGCCGAGAAAGATTTGGCGAAAGCTCATGCAAGGATAACCCAACTAGGGAAGGATGCAGAGGAACAAACAAAGCTAGCCCGCCAGATGAAGCAAAGCTATGATAGAGAAGTCGCGATCTTAAGGAAAGAGTTGACCGTTGTTGAAAACAAGATGGGCCAACAAATGAAAGACTTCGGGGCCGAGAGAGAACATTGTTATGCACTGATTAACCAATTGGAAGAAAGCACGGTGTAGCTGCAAAACCAAAATAATGAGGCCATGAAAATAGTAGAAGTTCGGGAGCAACAGGTTGGGCGATTGCTCCAGGAGAAAGGTGCTGTCAAGCTCAGAATCAAGGAAATAGCTGACTACGTGGCCATGAAATGCCATGAATGTAAAAATATGACTCGAGCTATGTTCTTCTACTCGGTACTATCTTTTGCTCGCCAGATCATGGTCGACCTCGAGCTCCTTCAAGAAGAACTTACAAGAAGACTTGCACCGAGACCAGCTGAAGCCACTCAAGCTCCCAGAATAACCTTTGAGGCTCATCTGTGTTCTTGATTTGTTTTAGTTTTTGAAGTCTGTAATTTACCTTTTATCGAGTCTGTTTGTCCTGTCATCTCTATTGAGTCCGTTGTTTTGTTTTGTGTCTGTATGTTTTCCATTTTGAGTCCATTATCAGTATCTTCGATCCTTTTTAATAGAAAAAACCAAAAAGATTTTTGTTAATGAAATACTGAAAACCCCCCAAAATTTTTTCTTTACTTTCATTTTGCATTTATTCCCCTGAACTACGTAATGGTCTGATCATGCGATGTCATGATACGAAGGCAATCCCCATCGGACTCGATCATTGCCATTAATTAAACTGAGTGAAAAAAAGGGAAGAAACAAAAAGAAAGAAAAGAGTGTCAAAATAACAGAGGAAAACAAAAAGTGAAAAACAACAAAAAGAGAAAGAAAAAGAAATCAAGATATGAAAAATTGATTGAAAGAAAAGAGCTACAGAATGAGAAGAGATATAGCAAAAGCCGGGATGAAACACGCAGCCGTTACAAAAATATTTAGAAATGTTTCACTATTCAGGTGCATTGCATTCCCAATATACGACTCCCTATCTGTTAAATGTCTCAAAATTGACAAGGGTGTATGTGCAAAATTAGACAGGTCTTGTTCAGGTGGTTGATTTTGACGGTAATCTGGCTTCTCACCCCTACTTTACAAGATCAAAAGAAAGTGTCCCAATGACTTCAAAAAGCAACCTCCGCCTTGTTAGCAATGAGGATAGCCCCGAGCTTCCTATTTTATAACTCGAGTCGGCAATTGCCGAAGAGAACAAGAGGTTGCGTCTCTGCATGTTGGAAATATAGGACGCCTGGTCCAATGGTAGAGAACCACCAAGTACAATCCCTGGATTTCCCGAGCTGATCCCCAGGACGGGTGGAACTACCAACATCCCCATCCCCATGACCAACCCATTTGTCCCGTTAGGGTACCCTACTATGTCAGCCAACTTTACCGGTATGTCTTCTGAGGTTCGCCCCAAGGCACCGTTTTCAGGGGTACCTTCAACGTTGTTCACCGCCCCACCAGTCTTTACCATGGCACAACTAACTGTGCCCAGGCAGTGCTTTGAGCCTTCAACATTCACCTTCTAGTGCCGCAATTTCAGCTAGACATAACTCATGTTACTCCAGACTCATACGCTCAACAACCACAATATGAGTCCCCAATCGAACAAGAGCAGTAAAGAATCCCGAGCAGGAAGAAATGGCTTGGAAAATGAGAAGCTTGGAACAAAGCTTAAAAAACATGCAAGGCCTGAATCGCCAAAAAAGTGTTTCCTATTCAGACTTGTGCATGTTCCCAAATGTCCATCTACCTGGCGGCTTCAAAATGCCAAAGTTTGAGAAGTATGATGGGCATGGAGACCCAATTGCTCACCTTAAGAGATACTGCAACCAGCTGCGAGGGGCTGGTGGGAAAGAAGAGTTGTTGATGACCTATTTCGGGGAAAGCCTGACAGGAATTGCATCGAAATGGTATATGGATCAAGAAATCTCCCACTGGCACATATGGGATGATTTAGCCCGAGATTTTGTCAGATAGTTTTAGTACAATGTCGACATAGCTCCGGACAGGAACTCCCTGTCTAACTTGAAGAAGAAAATCGCGGAAAGTTTCCACGAGTATGCTATCAAATGGCGCGAGCAGGCGCCAGAGTAAAGTCGCCCATGGACGAGACCGAAATGGTTATAGTCTTCTTGCAGGCCCAAGAGGCTGATTATTTTCAAAATATGATGTCCGCTATGGTCAAACCATTTGTGGAGGCAATCAAAATCTGGGAAATGGTAGAAAATGGTCTGAAAGCTGGTTGGATATTGAGTCAAGCTGCTTTGAAAGCCACCTCCCAAGCCATCCAGAACGGCTCAGGGGGTTTGGCTAATTGTAAAAAGAGGGAGGAAGGAGACATGATAGCTTCGGGTTCAAGAGGGCCCCACCGATCATTTGATCACTCTTACATACCGCCAAGAACCCCACAACACTACTATCCACACCAAGATGCAGCCTATGTCGTAGCACCGCCCCACTATGTGGTGATGAATGCCCAACCTTACGCACGGCCACAGCAGCATTACAACCAAGCCCGAGCTCCACCTCCCAAAAATAACCATCCCTACCAAGCTCCGTCTACCACAAAACAACCACCAATATAATCCACGCCCTCGTGAGTGTCCCAAGAGAAACAATTTCACCCCTATTGGTGAATCCTACTCCAGCCTGCTCCAGAAGTTGATCCAGTTGGGTCTGTTGCAACATGTACCCCCAATCTGCAAAGTCCTGAATCCCTATCATACCGGGCCAGTACCAGGTGCGCTTACCATTCGAGAGTAGAGGGCCACGATACAGAGGACTGTTGGACCCTCAAAAGGGCGGTTGAAAGCTTGATAGAACAAAAGAGAGTTGTGCTAAAGGACGAGGAAGTCCCTAATGTGACCACCAATCCATTACCGGCTCACAACAATGGGGCAGTCATTAGAATGATTTGTGACGACAAGAAATTTAATCCAGCATTGAAAGCCATCATTGCCATCGCCGATTCAGAGGCAAGACCCAAAGTAGCAGTTAAACAAGCCAAAATTGAGAATAAAATCACTCCGGTTCCTCAAGCTGTAGAAATAAAGACTGGAGCAACACCTGCTAAAAAAACGCGATTCTCTATGTTCCTAAGGCCCCAAGAAAAGAACAACTCATCTTGAACACTCCCAAGAAATTCGAGCAAAGGAAAGATACATTGAATGTGCCGAGATTGTATGTGCCAAAAGGGACCTATGTGGCGCGGAGGTCGGTAATTCCACCAAGGCTAACTGAGCCCGTGGTTATCATCCACGCACCACAAAGCCCTATGAGAGATCCCACCGCAGTCCCTTGGAATTACAACAGAACAGTGGTTACCTACAAGGGGAAAGAGGTCATAGGAGAAGTGAATGAAATGAATCAGTCTGGGAAGTACCACAACCCAGAAGAGTTAAAGGAATCCAAACTGAACAGGGATAAACGGTTGCCATGCAAGAAGCCTGTAAGCAGCAAGGAAGCAGAAGAGTTCTTCAGAAAAATGAAAACTTCAGAATATGCAATAGTTGACCAGCTCCGGAAGACTCCTTCCCAGGTCTCACTCTTATCTCTGCTGCTCAGCTCGAATGAACACCAGAAAGTGCTCCTTAAAACACTAAATGAGGCATATGTCCCCGTTGACACTTCGGTTGAACAATTGGAGAGAATGGCCGAATGATTCTTTGAGGTCAATAGGATTTCTTTCAGCCGCGATGATTTGCCCCTAGAGGAAGCCGCCCACTACAAAGCCCTTCACCTGACCATCAAATGTGAGGGCTATTATGTGAAGAGAGTGATGCTAGATGGTGGTTCCGGGATCGATAGTTGCCCTCTCTCAACAATCTAGAGAATGGAGATTGGAGCGGAAAGAATCTGAGCTAACAACGTTTGTGTGCGGGCTTTTGATGGGGTCAAGAGAGACACGATAGGAGAAATTGATCTGATTTTGACTATTGGCCCCGTGGATTTTGAGGTCAGTTTCCAGGTTTTGGACATGGACACCTCATACAATTTTCTCTTAGGGAAGACTATAGATTCATGCTACCGGAGCTGCTCCCTCCACTCTCCATCAAATGGTCAAATTTGAATATGAAAATCAAGAAATTGTTGTCCATAGAGAGGACGAGCAGTCCATCTATAAGGACCCTTCAGTCCCGTGCCTTGAAGCTAGGGAAGACAGCGAGCATATTGTATATCAGGCTTTCGAGATTGTGGTTGCCGATCGATGTGAAGAAGGGGCCCCATTACCTCAACCTTGCTTGTCTAATGCCTCGGTCATAGTCGCCACTCAAATGATTAGACATGGGTACAAGCCCGGAAAGGGGCTCGGGGTATCTCTGCAAGGCATCACAGAGCCTATTATCGTTTTTATCATTGGTTATTAGAGACCAAAGGAGATTCAGTGTTCGGACATGCATGGTCTCAATTAGGGCCAAAACTGCTTTACTTTGGGCCATAGCCCAACATGTTAAATTAATTTGAAGATTCCAATGGACTCTAAATTCATTAGGTCGATGCTATTCATTATGGCCTCAATCGATTGCCCTTTAAAGCCCAATAGCAATGATTATGTTAATTTAGCAAATTTTGTAGTTTCGCCACAAATAAACACTCCACAAACAAATCAATTCTTGAATATCGTAGAATGCTTTATGCGCGTTCAAATATATCATCGTGATTATGTACACGTTTGCGTGACATGATTATGATTTCTAAATTAATTAAAGATAAAGCGTGATTAATCGTGTACATGTACGCGTGACATGATTTTAACGCTCCAAATAAAACGGATTTATGCACACGTGATCCGTTTCAAAGATAAGTCCATAAAACGCCATAATTAAAAGCGGTAAAAAGGTAAATGTACATAGGTTCTAAAATGAGTAATTAAACCAATTAAATAAGCCAGGTATTAAAGCGACCGTGCTAAAACCACGGAATCCGGGAATGCTTAATACCTTCTCCCGGGTTAACAGAATTCCTTACCCGGTCTTCTGGTTTCGCAGACTTTAAAACAGAGTCAAATTTCCTCGATTTGGGATTTTATAATAAACCGGTGACTTGGGACACCATAAAATTATTTCAAGTGGCGACTCTAAATTAAATAATCTCATTTCGATTGATGTCACTTTAGTTGGAAAAACTCTCTATTCCTCGGAAAAGGAGGTGTGACAACTTCTATTTGTTTACCTTGAGTAGATTTAAGACTGAATTATTTCTCCCTGATAAAAAAAGACTGAATTGTTTCTCCATTTCAGTTTCAACGTAGGATGAAGATTGCAGAACTGAAACAAGTCAGCATGCGGCCTGATGTTGTTGAGGTATGGAGAGTCGATATGTATTACTCCCTCCGTTTCATATTAGATGAGGTACTTTCCTTTTTAGTCTATTCCAAAACAAATGATACATTTCTAAATTTGGAAACAATTCAACTTTAAACTCTTTCATTTTACCCATTACCCTTAATGAGAAGCTTTTATAGCCACACAAATGTCATGGCCCCATAAACTTTTTACCCCTTAAGCGTGTAAGACCACAAGTTTCAAAAGTCTTCATATTTTTCTTATACTCCGTGTCAAAGTACCTCATCTAATATGAAACGGAGGGAGTATTATTTTGTTCTGATACATGCCGACAATACATTATGATCATTTACCCTATGCAGTTTAGTTTCCCTGCAAATTTCTCTGCCTAAAATAAGGTTGTATCTCTGGAGGGCAGTCCACTTTTGGGGGTTTCTTGATCTTATCCTTTCACAGTAATGCTGGTGCCGCCAAGTTTCTTGGAGTTCCTTGTCGTGAGCTTTGTCTTTGGCTGTGCTTCAATTTCTATGCTTTAAAACATTTCGCAAACGTGAAACTATATAGATATTATTGCTATGAAACAAGTTCAAATGCTCACACATCAAAAGTAGTTGATGTTATCCTCTTCGTAAATTTGTCTTAGGTCAGACCAAAAGAAAATCTTTTTTCTTTCCATTATCCTCCTATTAATTGATCCCTTGCCCAGAAGAGTCGAAGAATCCTACCTAAAAGTAGACCAGATCTGGGCGTGAACCTTATACCAAGACCTTTTCCATAGTCCCAATTGAAGGGTCAGCATAACATGGATGAGATCTTCCTAAGGCGCCCACGAAGGTGTGCTTTTTTGCATGGCTAGCGGCGAGGGGAGTGATTTTGACTGCTGAGAATCTTCGAAGAGGGAAATTACACTTGTTAGTTGGTGCTATATGTGTAAAAGTTCAGGGGAAGAAGTTGATCATCTTTTGTTGCATTGCCCTGTGTCCTCGGCTTTGTGGAGGGTGATCCTGAACGTTTTTGGTGTTCAATGGGTGATGCCAAGCACTGTAAAGGAAATGCTATATAGCTGGGCCAGTTTCCGTAGTAGAAGAAAGCAAAAGGCGTGGAAGTTCGCCCCGTTAGCTCTCATGTGGATAGTTTGGGGGGAGAGAAATAGGTGAGCTTTTGAGGGAATTGAGTCTCCTTTTTCACATCTTAAGAATAGTCTTTTATCTTTGATCGCTTTTTGGTGCACTCATATAGCCCCTATTTGTATAGAAGATTGGGCATCTTTTGTAGGGAATCATGTTCTGATGTAAATTCTCTACTTTTTGGTATACTTCTTGTATACGGGCAGTGGCGAAGCCACATGGATATAAGGGTGGTCAACTGACCACCCTTTGTCGAAAAATTGCACTATGTACATAGGTAAAATATTACGTTTTAGAGGTATATAACACATATTGAACACCCTTTATCAAAAAAAATTTTCACTTTTTTAAAATTTGAACACCCTCGGAGAAATTCCTAACTTCGCCACTGTATACGGGAATTCTCTCCCTTTTAATTAATACCATTTACCTTATCAAAAAAAAAATATCATCACCATCTTCGTGGAAACAGCCTTTGCATGGGTAATGCAGGTTCTTTTGCATTCTTGATAGTGTAACATTGGTTTTTCATGCATCCGGCATCTTACTCCTTTCTATTATCCTCCTACAATTTACTGAGCAATTGCCCACACGAGTCACTGAATCCTACCAAAAGTTGACCAGATCTGGGCATAAATCTCATACCCATACCTTTTCCGTACTTCGTCACAATTGAAGGTTCACGTAACATAGATGAATCTTCTTATGATAATAAGTCTGTTGTTTTCTAATGGAGTTGCCATCATCGTCATCATAATCATCTTCATCATCTTTTCCTACTCCTTGGACGGGAACCAGTCATTGCATGATCTGATGCAGGTTCTTTTGCACTCTTGGATAGCTAAACATTGATTTCTTGTGTATTCGGCATCTTACTCTTCTTGATCTGACTACTGCTATCCATTTATGTATGTAATTTCCGGTTCTAACTGATGATTATTTTCCTTGTTGGTGTGCTATATGTCGTTTAGGTATGGGATGCTACTGCAGCAGACCCTAAGCTTTTGGTATATCTGAAATCTTACAGAAATACTGCAGACACTGGAGTCAAAAACGAAAATATTTGCAGGTCAGTCATTACTGTTAATTCATATATTTATGTTGCCAATGTGAGCACGTGATTTTTACCGCACATGAATTACTCCTACAGAATTCCAAAGAATTAGATTTTTCTTTTAATTGTTTGTTATTTTAGGAATTATTGTAGAATTTTTCTAATTATTTGCATTTTTTGTGTGCATGTTTAATTTTATTTAATTCATGAAAAATACAAAAATACATTGCATTTGTATTTAGGACTTAATTTTACATTTTAAATTAATTAGTAAATTAGTTTGTTTGACAAAAATAGAAAAATCACAAAAAAATAACTTATTTTTGCATTTTTTATTTTTAGCTTTGAATTTTGTAGTTTTCTTTTAATTCGGTAATTAATTAGTTGTTGTAAATATTATTTTGCGTAATTAATCTAATTTGGTAGGATAATTTGGTTTAGGAATTAATTTAGGTTTTTATTTTTAATTTGAAAAGAAAAAGAATTTTGAAATAAAAAGAAAAGGAAAAGAAATGAAAGAAGTCTGATTTTTTGGGCCAAATCCATTAAACTCCCCAGGCCCAAATAAATTTTGCCATTACCCGTTCAAAATTAGGCCCAAACCCGTGTCCCTTAACTCGGTCCGCCCCACAAATAACTAAACGACCCCGTTTCCTATCCTCAATCGGAGCCGTTGATCTCGCTTAATCAAACGGATGAGAACTGATCCATGTGACAGTATAAAACTGTCCTAAAGCCTTACCCCCCCCCCCCCCCCCGTTTCATCTCCCTCACTTCTCATCTTCCTCTTCAGAAATCACCTCTAACCCTAGCGCCGCCCTTAAATTCTCTACTCGCCGGCCGGCGGCGCCACCTCCAACTAGCCCCAAATTCACACCCCAAAACCTCCATGGCCTCCTCTTTCCCAATCCCCAACCAATTTCCCTCGAATCTTTCCAGAACCCTTCGAATCTTGAATCAAGTTCGAAACCCTTAAATCCCAAATCGTCTCACCTTTGAATCTGTGCATGCAAGGGTTAATCCCCCGAGTTTCCTGAGTTTCTCAATGTCGATTTAACACAAAGCAATGATATTCGCTTGTTCTTGACCAAGAACAAGCGGTTATCATTATTTTCGTTTAAATCAAGATATCCAGTGTTATTTCGAGGTTAATCGGTAAGTTTTCTTCATTTTTCTATCCGTCATGTGTTATTTCATTTCCCTTCCTCTTCTTTTCTTCTCATTTTCTGGAAGTAGACTGAAAATTGACCAAGGTTCTGAACCTAGGTTTTCCTTTCTAGATTGATTCATGTTTGTATTTGTTTCGTCTGCTTTTCAGTTTTCTTTTCAATTTTTTTTTTAAAAAAAAGCTTTCATTGATTCCGTTTGGTTTATTCATCTCCGTTTGAGTTTCTGATTTTTTAGTCTAGTCGTAAATTAGCTTAATTAGATGTTGTTTGATTTGGTAATCTAGCTTAGTTTTAGTTTTATTTATATTAGTTAAAGGTCAGTCAAGCCTTTAGTGTTAAAAACATTCAAATGTTTCTTTTCCTGTTTCTCATTGATTCATTAAAATTGGTTTCTGACTTTGATTTGGGCCTTGGGGTTAATTCTGACCCACTTTCAAGGGGCAGCGCATTCATTGTATTTTGGGTCTTGGGTCAATTTGACCCATTTGGTTCCTGAAGTAAAAACAGTGGGTTTAAGGGTTAATTTAGGAATTTTAGGTTAAGGAATCTTGTATAACTGACTGGGGAAGCTTCCTGGAAGGTGGGTTTGGGGATGATTTTGAAAAACTGATTTTTAATTAAGGGTACAGTAGCAAAAACGAAAATTCCAAAGGGAGTAAAAGGCAAAAGTTTGAACTCATTCTGCTGCCCTAAAACTTCCCTATAAAGGAATTGTTTCTTCACTCTCAAGTCAGAATTTTCAGAGATTGAAAAACGCTGAAAAAGAAAACTGCTGAGCTTTGGAAAACTTTGAAAGAACACTGAAAATTCCCTGAATTTCTTTGGTCCAAATTGGTTTAATTCTGCCTTAAAACTTCATAGTTAATCAGAGTGTTTTTGAGACTCCAAAGTTTGTTGTTCATTTGGATTCTCTACTGGTTTGAAGAAGCTAGTTTTTATTTGGTATTGCTGGGTGGAAAATGTTTTGAGTTTGGGGTTAAAAGTTTGGTTTGAGCTGCTGATTTTGGCACCGTTACATTGTTGTTTTGTTGCTGCTGTTTCCTCCTAATCTCAGGCTTTTATTCTGGTTTATTTTGCTGTATTCAGGTACATATTTCTGGATCCTACTTAATGTGAGGCTCGATCTGAAGTATGAAATTGAAATATGGAGCTTTAAACATAGCCTCAACTCGCTTGCTCATAATTTAGCTTTACTTTCTGAATTACTTGGTTCTGATTTGTCTGATGCATTGTATTTTGTCTGGGCTGCTGACAGTACTCTCTTAAAAGCTGTATTTGGTTTGTATTTATGGAATTTAATTTTCTGCCAAGTATCTTACAGCTAGATGTTGGTTTTGACAACTGAACTCTTATCATTGTATCTGATTTCGGACTATTATGATGGAAACTTGATGAACAACCTGCTTAGTCGAATCTGTAGCTAAATTCTGCATTCAACCATGGTAAATAGTGTAATTTGGACTGCATTTGAACTCTCTCTGCCTTGTATTTCATTTGGACTGTTATAGCATGTTTGTGGTACACAAATAACACTTTATTTCATAAACTTGACCACTGAAGGGTTCTTAAGTTAGTAGTTAGTATACAGTCATTTTGAATAAGGAAAATAGTCTAGGCTATTACTTTGAGAGTTAAGCTATGCACTGATTACTTCTGGGTTGCTTATAAGCATGTTTAAGTTGGGATTGATGTTTAAATTCAGAAGTGTTCACCTGACAGTCTCATGAGGTTTGATTTGCATTTATATGTCTTGAAGAGGGTTTTATTAAAGTTGAAATCTCACACGAAATGTCAATTGAGTTAGTTGGAAATTGAGTCGAATATGACTGTTGTGTAGTTTGTGCATTGTTGAAAGCCAGCTGGACTCGTATTGATGCCTTTGATTTTTGAATACTTTTACGTGCCATGGAGACTCGATCTCGAGTCCAACATTCTCTAATCCCCTAGTTCTTGAAAGATTTGGCCCCTGATTTGGGCCTAAACCTTGAGGCCAACTGAAATGGGAATTGCAGGCCTCATTATGCTTGGGCCAGCCTCTCTAATTTCACATTTAATTGCTGTTGATGGCCCAAGCCATTGGCTAAATAATTAAAATTGTTTCTCTTTTAACGCAAGCCTTTTTTTAGTTAGCTTGAACATTAGTTTAGAATAAAATTCCAATGCTCTTAGTCTTTAATTAATTAGTTTCCTTCAATTAGTTCAAGGTGTGCCATATTAGCCAAACATATAATTTATGGCCCTCAAAGTTTAGTTCGAACTTCCTTTAAAATTAAATTCGAGGCGTGCCATGCCAAATAAAATCTCAAAATCTGTAACGACCTGACCGGTCGTTTTGAGCTTTTGCACTTTGATCGCCAGTTCTCGGGCATGACTTGCCCCGTGTAATGTGTTATGCCTGACGTAGATCGTTGGCTTTGGTTTTCACGGAAATCGGTATGAATTTGAAAGAACGGTCTCAGTTGAAAGCTTTGAATTTGACAGGTTTGACCAAGAGTTGACTTATTGGTATATGAGCTCGGATCGGAGTTTTTATGGTTTGGTTAGCTTCGTTGAGTGATTTATAACTTACAAGTGTGATCGGAAGTGGTTTTGGAGGTCCGATGTAGAATTTAGCTTGAATTGGCGAAGTTAGTATTTTGGCGATTTCCGGTCGATAGATGAGATTTTGATCCGAGGGTCGGAATGGAATTCCGAGAGTTGCTATAGCTTCGTTATGTGATTTGGGATGTGTGTGCAAAATTTCAGGTCATTCGAAGGTATTTTGGTTGGGTTTTTGATCAAATGCGTGTTTCGGAAGTTTTAGAAGAACTTAGGCTTGAATTCGATGTGAATTGATGGTTTTGGTGTTGTTTGAGGTGTTTTGAGGATTGGAACAAGTTTGAATGATGTTTTAACATGCGTTGGTGCTTTTGGTTGAGGTCCCGGGGGCCTCGGGATGATTCCGGATGGATATCGGGAAGTTTTGAACTTGGAAGAAAATGCAGAAAATGTAGCAGCAGGTGCAGGCCTATTTTGGCCTTCGCGTTCACGAGCCTGGGGCTGCGTTCGCGAAGGAGGAAGTTGGGGTCCCTGATATTTGTGCTTCGCGTTCGCGTTTGGTCTCTCGCGTTCGCGGAAGGTTCGTTTGGTTGTGCTCCGCGTTCGCGTTTCAGGTGTCGCGTTCGCGTAGGTTCAGGAGGTTAAAGCTTCGCGTTCGCGGGTCTTCAGACGCGTTCGCGAAGGGTAATTTTGGACGAAGAGTTATTTGTGCATCGCGAACGCGGGAAGGCCCTCGCGTTCGCGTAGAAGGGGTCCCAGAAGCTGGGCAGAAGGTTTAAAAATATTTCATCCGCGAGCCTAAGTCATTTTTCCACCATTGTTGAACATTTTGAGAGCTCTTTGGGAGGAATTGAAGAGGGATTCGAAGAGGATCGATTGGAGGTAAGTTTTATGATACAAAAACGTGATATTATTGTGAAATTAACCTAGAAATTCATGGGAATTTAACCAAAAATGGAGGAACTAGGGCTTGAGATTTTGGAATTTTAGTTTGGGATTTGAGGGGTCATTTGGACTCCGATCTTGGTGTTCTTTATATGCATAGACTCGTGGCGAGATAAGGAATCTAATGATGTGAAAATTTCTGAGTTTCGAGAAGTGGGCCCGGGGCTTGGGTTTTGCCAATTTCGGTATTTTTGATATTTTTCGATTGTTTTCGCTTGGGCTTTGTTCCCTGAGCATATTGTGACGTATTCGTTCTGGTTTTGGTCAGATTCGATGCATGAGGAGGCCGATTTGAGAGACAAGGGCATAGCGAGCTAGAGCTTTGGACAGTTTGAGGTGAGTAATGATTGTAAATGATATCCTGAGGGTTTGAAACCCCGGATTGCACATCGTAGTGCTATATTGAGGTGACTTGCACGCCGGATAGCGAGCGTGGGGTAGAGCACCGTTGGGGATTGTGACTTGGTCCGTCCCGATTGATGATTTTACTGTGTAATTGACTGAAACTTATTTGTTATCATCATGACTTGGGTTGATTGCCATATTTGGGCTTCGTGCCAGCTATTTGAACCCCTTCGGGGATGGTCGTTGATATTTCCTCACTGTTTTGATTTTATACTTGAACTCAGTCATGTATTTTTTTTCCACTGTTTTCAAAACTCAGCCAAGTTTACTTGCTTTAACACTTGAAATGATATTTCCAATAATATTTTGGGCTGAGCATCATGTGTATTATTGCCCGAGTGGCTTATGTGATTTTGTTGACTGAGTTAGGCCGAGGGCCTGTATTGTGAGGATATTTTTTGATCGGGCTGCACGCCGCAGCAATATATACATATATACATATATATATATATATATATATATATATATATATATATATGATAATTGTATATTAATTTGTTAGTATTGTATCACGTATTATTTTGGGTATTAATGTACCAAATACAAGATAGATACAATTGGGATACAAGTATGTTATAGGATTGATGTATCTGACACAATTCAAATACAATTATGATACAATTATCATACACTTTCTGAATATTTCT
The DNA here is from genome assembly GCF_001879085.1 of Nicotiana attenuata. NCBI lineage: Eukaryota > Viridiplantae > Streptophyta > Magnoliopsida > Solanales > Solanaceae > Nicotiana > Nicotiana attenuata. The sequence continues at coordinate 41,232 of NW_017671471.1, read as the reverse complement.
TTAATTTTTAATAATATAAAGTTGCCAGCAATGGTGGGAAGAGAGAAGATGGAGATTCTTGGTGTAGATTAAGGGATTATTGATGTAAAAAAAGAGGAGAGAGAAGAGGAAAGGGGGAAGAAAAAAAAAAGGATGTAATTGAATCCCTTAATTGAAGGCACTAATGATGGGGTGAGAGTCTTTTAAGGAGCAAAGTATACAATTTGTAAGAAAAACCTAGATACTCATTAAAAACTACAAAACATAGAGAACATAAGTAAATAAGTTTCTAATATAGTATAACTAGGTAAAAATCTCAAAAAAAATAAGGAAAGAGCAATACATACATACATACATACATACATACATACATACATATATATATATATATATATATATATGTATGTATGTATGTCCGCCTCTACCGAGTGAGATATTGAAGTGAAAGTTGTACAGTCAAATCTCTCTATAACAACCTTGTTTGTTCCGAATATTTTTGGATGTTATAGCAAAGTGATGTTATATAGAACATATATTATAACATAACATGAAAATTGGTTCCGAAAAAAACTTGACTTTTATAGTGAAGTGTTGTTATATAGAGATGTTGTTATAGAGATGTCTTATTGTATTATGTATTTATGTTGTAAAATAGTTCTCGTTCTCTTAGACATTTTTGTTTCCATTTTACTTAANATATTTTGGGCTGAGCATCATGTGTATTATTGCCCGAGTGGCTTATGTGATTTTGTTGACTGAGTTAGGTCGAGGGCCTGTATTGTGAGGATACTTTTGGATCGGGTTGCACGCCGCAGCAATATATATATATATATATATATATATATATAGGGCTGTGATAATAGGTGAATTTGACTATAATCACGCACCAAATAATCACCTTCTTGTGAACTTTTAATGTGGAAAATGACAATAAAATGCTCTTATTAGTGCTTTACATGATTTGCAGGTGATATAGGTGTAAGGAAGGCTAAGGAGCGGTTTTGGAGTCAACTATTGATGAAAAGAGGCTAATTGTTGAATTTCCTAAGTAACCCATTCAAAACAGGCCAAAATGCCCGGGTACAAGTTCCACCGCGGTTCTACCGCGACCGCGGTGAAACCGCGGTGGAAGGCAGTCTCTGAAGGTTGAAGTTTCCGCGAGGGCGTTTGACCGCGGTTCTACCGCGACCGCGGTAGAACCGCGGTGGGCACAGTAAACTTCGGGGACTTAAGTGTAAAACACGGGATTTTTAGACCTAAACCCTATTTAAAATGCTAGACTTCGCCCAAGAGAGGCATGTATTGATTTTTTAGGTTCTTAGCAAGGAAAACAATTGAGAGCAAGTACTCTAAACATATTTCTTCCTTTCTTTTGATTTTTATGATGAATTCAAGCGTAGTTTATTCTCCCATATCTATGAGTAGCTAAATTCCTTGTCTAAGGCTTTGATGGAACCTATTGGGAGATGAATTTCTTGTTTATGTGAATACAAATTGCGAGTTTAATCTTTATTTGTTCAACTTCGTGTTCGTTGTAGTTAATTGACAGGATCCTCAATTAGCTGTACCTATTTAGTGTGTATAACTTGGAAAAGAGTGCATATTTAGGGTATTGTTGAACAACACCACTCCTAGATTATTAGAGGAATCTATAATTGCGGGTTTAAAGGCGGGATTAGGAATAACGAAGCCTTGGGTGCAATCTAAATTGAATTGTGCTAAATAAAGCAAGCTAGTGTATCTCGGGAGAGTGCAATAGTAGATTACTGTGATTACTCGGGAGAGATTTGCGGTAAGATTAGCGTTCAAGATTGATAGAGATGAGTGGGTAAATTTGTATGAGCATAAACAGGAGGATTCCATCAATAGGGGAAATCATTGCCTTAGCTTTGTCCCATAATTGTTTACAACCTTCTAATTTAGTTATAGCCTTTTAGTTACTTGCAAGCTAGTTATTAAAGAACACTCAACTGAGAATTTGAATATTTGAGAAGCTGGTTCTGAAGACTTGGTGGGTCTGAAGGTAGCAGTTGATAGGTTAACTCTCTGTGGGATTCGACTCCGGACTTGTAAACCGGATTTATATTTGCAACGACCGCATTGTCCTTTTTATAAGGCATAGTTGGGCGTGATCAAATTTTGGCGCCGTTGCCGGGGTAGTTACGGAATTATCAATTGCCATTGACAGAATACAAAGATTCTATTGTAGTCAGTTTTCTCTCTTACCAACTTTTTTCAGTTGAAAATTTTTGACGGTTGTTGGATCTGGGTACACAGGTGGCATGCCTTTAGAAATTCTACCGAGGACTGGAGAACTAACTTAAGAACTCTCCAGACCCCGAGAAGACATTCCGGGCATTGAATCGTGCAACAAAGAAGACTTCAACAATCACAACAAACAAACCACACGTCGAAATATGAAGTGGGGATGCATGACGACCCTAAACGGGAACATCAGGGCATGGAGCAATTGGCACCGTCATGTGCCCTGAAGGGTGCACTTTATGACTTGGGCACTAACCCAACAGCTGACAATCTGGCCACTGCCATTATGTGCCTGCGCATACAAGCTGAATCGTTCAAGATACAAATAGACATGCTACACCTTGGTTGCAGAGACAAGGGACTTTTTTTCTGGGACAAACAAACAGAAGACCCTGCAGCAACATTTAAAGAACTTTCTGTCTGTTTGCAAAACTCAAAGGCAAACCGAACAGTGACTCGGAAGCAATCACTATTATTGGTTTCCATTTCTCGGTGACAGGAGGCTTGCTCAGGTTTGGCTAAACCTCGCTTCTCCATATAGAACTCTATAGGCAACTTGGGATGTTAGGTTTGGTCAAGCAATTTTACAACAAGTTCGCATCCTCCCAACAAGACCGCTCAACAAATTGAATGCAGATTGTAAGCTTCAAACAGAAACCAATGAAGAAAAACACTACGACGAAGACATGGGGCGCAAGGTTTAGGAATGTTTTGGTTATGTGTCCCACATGGTGTTTCCAGAGCAGATGTTTTTGGGAACAACGGGCTTTTACATGGGATTGTCAGAAAGCTTGAAGATATAGTTCGATGCCTCGCTGGTGGGGCATTCTGAGCAAGACTTGGAGAGAAAGGTCAGAATTTGCTCGACAAGATGGCGCAGAATTCGGGGTTTGGACTTCTAGAAAAGCACCTATCAACTCCAGTGGTGCACTCAGTGGCCTCTTGATCCTTCTATACAATGGCTGAAAACAATGGCGACTCTTTTGACGCAAAGGAGCAATACTCACCAAAAGGTGGAGGAATCAGGGCAGAAGCAACAAGGTTCACATAGTAGACACTACCAACGGGGGCTTGTGCACATCTTGCCATTAGCCGCCAATTGGTAATCCATGGAATCACAGAGCATGATCATCATCACCAGCACCCTGTAAGATATGAACTATGTGGCTATACTATGGGGGTCAGAGGCAAGGTAATCAGAATTGGGGTAGCAAGACTCAGCAGCAGTACAGGCCACCGGCCAAGCCAGTATAACGCCGAAATATGTGGAGGCAATGAGACCCCACCAACAACATGGCACCTATCCTAGACCTCAAGGGGTACAACAATCAGCAGGCAAGAGGTACCACCCCCTCATGACAACAGCAAGGGTTGGAGGACAGACAGGAAGACGGGTTTGCAAGGCTTGAAGCAATGATGCAGCAGGTTATTGGGTCCAATGCCTAAATAAATGAAGGGTGGGTGAATGCACATGATGCCAGGCTATCAAAGAAATATTGAGCGTACAGTGGGCCAGATTTCAAATGTCACTTGAAAAATCGCCCTCAGAGGGACATTAACCATGCAGATACCCCAACATAATCAAAAGATCAAGGCCCAAAAGCAACTGATGGCGGTGAGTCCTACAAATTGGTAGGGATCTAGATGTTGACAAGAGAAGAGCTCGAGAAAAATAACAGGCTGAGACAACTAATTTCCAGTGCCGCATTGGCTGGATGAACTCTACGGGATTGACAGAGGTAACAGTTCAGCCTGCTCCTTGAAGAAACGAATAGGCAGCACTGAGACTGAGACGTATGTTGAGCCAGTAGATTGGAGACAGCAACGGAAACTAATAGTTAGAAAAGTAAGCTGAGCAGGAGAAAAGCTCAAGTGATTGGGTAAGGATAAAGACCTCTCTGCACCATTCCCGCTAAAGGTTTGGCCAAGCATCAAAGGAGGAGCAGTACAAAAAGTTCCTAGAGATGCTAACAAACAAATCCAGGATAAACATTTAGTCTGATTTGAAGCTCTAAAGGAAGAAATGCCCCAGGATATGCCTAAAAATGATGAAGGACCTGTGGAAAATGTCTCGGAAAGTTTGACTTTCAAGACTTATCCGACTGTGCCCTTACTCAGACATGTAGTGCAGTAGTATCTAGACCTGTTGTGAAAAGCTATCTGATGCCAGGTGTTTTAGCAATTCCATGCACCATTGGGAACTATGCATTTGGCTAAGGCACTTTGTGATTTAGGGGCCAGCATTAATCTCAATGCCCCTGGGTCCATTTATAAGAGGGTTAGGCAATTGGCAAGGCTCGACCTACTTCTATTGTTATTGCAGCTGGCTGACAGGACTCGTTTAGCGTCCATCAGTTGGGATTACTTGATGATGTGCTTATTCAGGTGGGTTTTGAAATTCGTGTCTCCCCTGTAGTAATTTTTGTAATCTTGGATTGCAAAGAGGATGAAGGATAATTCCCCTATAATTCTAGGACGACCCTCTTCTGCCACGGGGAAGAGCCTTATTGATAGATTGCGGATTGGGGAGCTTAAGATGAGGCTCTCAATGATGAGGAATGTATATTCAATGTGCAGAAATCGAATGAGGCGACCAAGTGAGTTTCGCCAAATTGTTCCCTTGTTGACTCGTCGTGGATGTAATTGTACGAAGGCATGATGACGAGGCGGTTGAACAGGTTGAGGATCCCACATTGCTGCATGCTTGGCATTTTGGAAGGAAGGTTAATGGTGAGGATTTGCGGAATGGGTGTTGGCAACTGGAAGGTAAAAGTGGCTCTGGAGAGAAATCTGGAGTTTTGAGCCCTTGCAACTTAGAAAAGAGAGAGACCCTCCAGCTAAACCCAATCCATCGAGGGGAACCCCCTAAGCTGGAATTGAAGCCTTTGCCAACCCACCTCAGGTATGAATTTGTCTGGGCCTGACTCGCGCCACATTTGCCTGTTATTATCCTCATCCTGGGTTTCGTTAGAATGTGCAAGGTTCAACAGCTCTTTACAGGTACTGCAGGGAGATGCAAACTGCCATTGGGTTGAACCATGCAGACCATCAAGGGGATCAGCCCCGCCGTACTGCATGCACAAGATTCTGCTGGAAGAGGGTGGAACAAACCTTCCAGGGAACATCAAGAGACGGCTAAAACCCGAAATATGAAGGAAGTGGTGAAGAAGGAAGTGATAAAAAATGGTTGGATGCGGGAAATTCAATTTTCCCCACACTTTAATGACATGTAAAGCCCTGGGATTAGCCCAGTCAGAATTATTTGTGTGCCCTAACAGAAGGGTGGCATGACGGTGGGTACAAGAGAACATGAACAAGCAAATGAACTTATAATTCAACAAGAACCGTCACCGGCTTGGAGAAATCTGCATGGATTATAGGAAAGTTGAATCTAGCCACCAGAAAAGACCACTTCCCCATTCCTTCAATGTCAATGCTGGATAAGATTGGCAGAGAGTGGTCCAGCACTTTGCTTCTTGGGATGGATACTTCACAGGGTAACGAATCAGATATCTCCGATTGCCGCCTGAGGATAGAGGCAAAAGACTCATAATCAGCATGCAGTTCGTAGACGGGAATTTATGCCTCAGGAGGATGCCCTTTGGTCTATGCAATGCAACTCCGCCCACAGTTCCAACGGTGCATGATGGCCCATAATTTAACTGCCATGGTAGAAGATATAACTGGAGGTGTTCAGGACTGACTTCTCAGTGGTGGGGAACTCATTTGAGGACCTGCTAGTGAATTTGACAGCGTGTGGCTGAAAAACGGTGCATTAGACTAACTTGGTTCTGAATTGGGAAAAGTGTCATTTCAATGTCAAGAAGGCAATGAGTCCTTGGGGCACCCGCGGTGTCAAGCAAAGGAATAGAGGTTGATAGAGCAAAGGTTGAAATGTTATACGCAAAGCTTGCCGCCGTGCGAACTTCAGTCAAAGCCATAAGAAGCTTTCTTGAACATGTATCGGGAGATTCCCTACCTGGAGGTTCAATTAAGGACTCTCCAAAATTGGCCAAACCTCCTCCTCTGTAAGTTGTAAGAAAAGAATCACCCTTTGTGTATTTTCTGATGAATGCGGGTATGACTTTTGAGGAGTTGAAGCAAAGGTTGTCACAGCACCATAATCGTTGCCCCTGTAGACTGGTGAAGCAACTCATTTGAATTGATGTGGTGATGCTAGTGGACTACGAGGGTGGGGGCAGTGCTGCCCAGCGGAAGGACAAACTGATGCACCAATCTCTATGCTAAGTAGGACGCTGAGTGGGAGCCCAAGTTGACTTACACACGTGACAGAGAAGGAGATGCTTAGGCTGTGGTAATTTGCTTTGACAAGGTTTTCGGTCCTATCTAGATAGGATCCAAGGTAATCGTATACTCTGACCCATGAGCTCTTAGATACTTGTAATAGAAAAGAAGCGACTCTAAGCCACGCCTAGATTCGTTGGGTGTTGCTACTGCAAGAGTTCGATCTTGAAAATTCGTGACCGCAAGGGCACTGAAAATCAAGTCCGCTGATCAACCTATCACGACTTTGAAGGAGGCTGAAAATGTAGTAGAAGTGGAGGAAATTCTCTCGAACCTTTTCCAGGATGAGCAGCTGCTCGTTACCAACCCATAGCAGGAAAGCGCCTTGGGTATGCAGACTAAATGGCTAATTACCTGCTGGCCAGACTGGTATTGGTTCCTCAATTCGACCTGTTCATCACGGTCAGAGGAAGAGATTCCTTTTAGCGAAAGCCAATGGTATTTACTGGGACGGCCCTACAATGTTTAGAATTGCCTTGATACATGATCCGGAGATGCGTCCAGAAGATCGAGACAATCTTCTGTCTTGCAGGCTTTGTCCGCTTCAGCGTATGGCGTGTCACTTTGGAGGCAATCCAGGAACGGCAAAGCTAAGGTGCATGAGAGGACGGATTTTTTCTGGCCAGAACGGTATTTAAGGATGTCACTTATGGGTCAAGAGCTGCAATGAATGTCAACGCACCGGGAACATTTTCCCCGACGTCAACGAGGATGCCCATGAACCCAGTTCAAGAAAGTGGAAGTGTTTGATGTTTGGGGATAGATTTCACTGGGTCGCCTTCGTCAGCTCTATGGGCAATAAATCCATTTCTTGTTGCGTATGATTTACGTTCCAAGCTGGGTGGAAGTGTGCATTAAACCCACCAATGATGCTAACGTGTGTGTGAGTCGGTGGAGTTTCTCAAAGAAGAACATATTCAGGCACCGCTTTGGGGACGCACGACTGATGCAATTTATTAGCGATGGAGGTAAAGAACTCATTATTCTGTAACCGGGCCTGTCGAGTAAGATTGGTTGGCTAAAATATGATGTGCGCCAGCACAGGTGGCTACTTCCGTACGCACCCACAGCACGCAGCGGCACAGGTTGAGGTGTCCAACAGAGAGATCAAGAGCGTATTGAACCCTAAAACTGTAGAATGTACAAGGAACTAGACTAGTCAAGGAAGCATGGATGATGCGCTATGGGTTACAGGACAGCATTTAAGACCCAATTGGTAAATGTCACCATATAGTTGGGTGTTTGGGAAGGCTTGTCAACCGCTTAACCTGTAGAACTGGAACATAGACGTGGTTGGGCACTGAAAACAGTTGAATCTTAGATTTGGAAGCTGGGCAAGTCGAAGAAGTCACGGAAAATTACATGAGGCTAGAGGAGTTCCGGTATCTATTGCTTTTGAGAGCACAAGGCTATATAAAGAGAGAATGAAGAGGCTTCACGATCAGAACATCTATTGAAACAAATTTCAAACCTGAGACAAAGGTACTCTCTATAAATAAGACTGCGGTTATTCCGGTAAAGCTAAAGTCAAGGTGGTCCCCTGGACCCATTTCGTGTGGTTGAGGTGTTTCCATCCGGAGCTCGTGAGGAAGTTTCTAACTTGAACGATGACTCTCGTACATTTAGAGTCAATGGTCAGCCGGTTGAAATTAATTGTGGGTATGAACGAGCCTAAGAAGATAACCGAGCTTCACATTTGAATGACCTCAGAAGATCGAGCAAACGTAATTTCGCTCAATATGATCGTGCCGCGACGATTAAATCAGGGCGCTACGTGGGAGGCGCAACCCATGACATTGTTTAGCTAACATTGGTAACCAATTGATAAAAAAAAAAAAAAAAAAATTCTGGGCGTTAGAGTCAGAACCCAGGCGTTCTTAGATACCAGCAGTTCCAGCGCGACATGCGGTGAACCCGCAGGTAGAAATTACGCCCTCGGAACTCAATTGCAGCGGTTCCTACTCGAAGAGCGGCAGAACCGCGGCAGCGCGGTCCAGACGCGGTTCCGCAGGTAGTGTGTTATTTTAATTTTTTTTTCTTTCTTTTCTTTTCTTTTTCTCCTAATTTTTTTAACACCCCTAAAAACACCCCCCCCACCTAAATACAACCATAATTCCGCCCTAACGCTCTCTTCCCCTCTTTCCTTTCCCTCTCTCGTTCACAAACACCCACTCTCTCATTTCTCTTTCCCTATTCTTTCTTCAACAACCCTTCAAATCCCCACCTCCACTCCATACCTCCATTTTTTCTCCTCTCTTCAACTCAAGTAAGTTCTTCCTTCTCTTCTCTCCGTATTGTCCTTATTGTTTCTAAGTAGTGTAATTTGTTTATATTGTAAAGTTGTAGTTGAACCGTAGTTTAGGATTAGTATAGTAATTTTCAATTTTGCCTTTTATGCTTTTTTCTTGTATATGCATTACTATTGGTTATTTGTTGTTTGTAGTTATGTTTGGTACGGTGTTGGCTGCCACATTAAGGTTGGGGTCTCATTATAAATATATTGTAGAAATTGTTTTTGGTGGGCTTAGGAGACAGCTACATCTAGTTTTATGGTGTATAATGGTTGGGTCTTGTGTTGCCACAGATGTGGTACTGATGTTGTCCTATATTGTTGGAGGGTGATTCTAAGCCGCCGACTTAGGTTTTGGGTGTATGGTAGACAGGAAATGGCGTTATCGGTGTTAGTTACTGGTTGACTTGTTGGCTGTTAAAAGAAGTAATTGTTGTTGTAAAGTTTTGTTGCATGAGGTGCTCACTTGTTCGGAGAAATGGTGTGGTCTTGTTGGGTGGTGTCTGCTTATATAAGGCGATAATATTGAACGGTGGAAGATCAAGTGTGGGAGTGTGCATGTTCCAGATGTGCGTCGTCGACGTAAAAATCAAGAAGGTGAGCACGCTGGTTGTTGAGAGTTTGGTTATGAAGCTGGTGCATTGGGTGGTGAAAGTCTGAGTAACCTCTTGATCGGCGATTAGTCTGCAATTCGGTTGATGGGTATTGTTCACGTGTTTTCAGGATTAACGTGGCTCCGCGAACAGGCAGCAGGCGTTCTGGGCGGTACCTTCTCATAACCGACCTAGCTAATGATGAAATCTAGCATTCCAATACGGAACAGGAGCTTGAGTGATAGACTTGTCCTGTCAAAGCTAATAAAACGTACTCATAAATCACTCACCCCTCCTCGTCAGTGAATCCCACACGATCATAGACCTTCGAGACAAAGCTGCCCTCCCGAGTTGAAAAAAGCGGAGATGTATGAAGATGTCCGGTGGCGGGGAAATGGAGTTTTCTCTTCTGCTGACGCTAGCCATTCTGCTCAACAAGATGTTGTTCTGTGTAATTTTTATGCAAACTGCCTCATCCCTGAAAATTTGGGTAGGGAGTTGATTGTGCGCGGAGAACGGTGTGATCAGATCAGCTCAGATTCCAACAATTCGCGCGGGGTGTTGAGTGTTGCCCTCCATTCCACAACCACACGACAGCGATCGTTTGACTACTAATCAATGACAGGCCGGGGTGACATGGGATGGTATGACAAATTGTGCTTGTGCACGGAGGGGCGCCCTATTTGGCTAACAGGAAGATAATTATACCTCAGACTCATAACATCCTTCACTACATCCTAGCTAAGTGTTGGTGTTGACGGTTCTTGTAGTAGGTTATTCTACGGGTCCAGCATCAACGGACGTGAACTTCAACAGGCTGCAGCTGTTGAACTTGGTGCTTTGTGACAGGGAGATGCGTGACAGTCACGGATATAGATTTGGAATTGGACCTAGATGAATGGTTTACGGGGAACCGCTGCTGTCTAAGGGATTCTACTTCCGTTTTGGTAACCACACTATGCCTATGCTGGGGAACACTGCCTAGCCAACCCTCGCTGATGGTGACTTGCCCCCAAAAGCAGCCTTCAAAGCTTCCGGTATCAGAGTGGATGCAGACAGCAGGCACCGCTAAACCATATCGAGAATGAGAATGATGAGCGAAGGACGATCCGGTCCCTATGGCAAACTATCTAGGGGTCATGAGTACACGACAGTAGCTGGACCCATCTTGGCGCTCTCATTCTGGAGCAGATGAATCCATCGCTCGAGTCTCACCATTGGCTATGCTCTAGCAGCTTCTAGAACCTGGAGGCACGCAGGTGCGGATCTTCGCACCTCTCGGTGAACAGATTGGTCTAATCTGACGCCACACACGGCTAGGATACCGCCATGGTCTACAACGAGGCAAGCCTAAAGTCTGAGAGCAGTTTATATGGCTTGGTTTGCGCTGCGGTTGGGGAGAGGGCCTGCCATGTCGACCCAGTACCTGTAATGTCGACTGCAGATTGAGTTTCAGGGAGTTTTTCTCACCCTTTTGTTCTTTTCTATATTTGTGTGATGACATGGGACATGCCGCATTTATGTTTTAAAAGTGTGGGGTGGGAGACTTGCTTGACTGTGTATGGTAATGTATAATAGATGATATGTTGTTTTGTGGCTGTATCATTAGAGTAATATGTTGTATACGTGTGTGAGGTTGTTATTAGATTAGCCTGAATTGACCCAAACGATCGGACACTTCTTGACGGGGTTTTGAGGGTGCCAAGTCAGTAATCATGTTAGTAGAGGACTCTTCCGCTGATGACGGACTAAGGTTGGACAGTACTTGAGGGACAGTAGTCTAATGTGAATTTTTTTATTTTATTTTCTTCTTTTAGGTAGTGTAGTACCTCCCCCTTGGTTTTTTTTGACCACGGTTTCTTTTCCTGACGGTACGGACGTACACAGGCTAGCATCGGGACTAGAAGGTTTTTCTTGAAACTGAGAGAGGATCGTGTCGGACGGTAACAAGACTTCTGTTCGTTTGAAATGTATTTTAGTTATACTAATCGGGAATGCAGTCGTCAGGGAAATGGCGTTATAAAATCTCCCCACAAGAATAGGTGTGTACGCAGCTTGTAATAGAAATAGGCAGGACTTGAGTTGTGTGAATCTAAGCTTGTTTGTGGACTCATGAATATATGCCTTAATTTTGCACCATCTTTGTCGTTGCTTGAACCTGTCGTGATGATGGCATCTGTTGAATAGGAAACTGGATTCGGAATGAGTTACATGCTAAGTGTGTGTGAGCTGGTTACTGGTTCTATGCATCTTTATGTTTGCACATATGATACCTAGAACTTGCCCTGTGTTGTGTGTGCAAAAGCGAATAGAAGTGTTTGGTTTTAGATATTGATGATTGAGGCAGTTTCCTTTGTGCAACCCTCTATAACTTAAGAATCCACCTGTGCATCTTACCATAGTTAACCCCCTTTGAGGCCTGAAGCCTGTTCCTTTGATAACTCCCTATAGGACTGATCTACAATCGCTGTGTTGTGAATTAAGCTTAATTGTTTTAAACTTTAACCTCCTAGAAGCAGCTTAAGAGCACTAAGTATAGATAACAAAGTCAAAAGTGTGGGGGTTGGGGAAGAAAGAAAGAAAGAAAAAAAAAAAGGGAAAAAAAAAATCAAGAATGAAGGTCTGCATTGGCTGAACTGGCAAGTTATAATAAATCTGAAAAAAAAAGAAAAAAAAGAGAAAAGCAGAAAAGAAAAAAGAGCCCAGTGTAACCTAAGACGAGAAGTGGCGGAGTGGCGCAAGAGTGAAATAAAAATGGTGGAGCAACAAGTTGTTGAATCATGAAAGCAAAATAAAAGGAAGTATGTATTGAAAAGTGCTTAAGGTGAGGTTAGGTGCACTATATCTAAAATTATATCCTAACCCGTCCCTTAGCCTTACCATTTACAGACCTAATGAAGACCTCTGTTGATCTTTGACTGGAATGGCTGATTAGTGAGGAGTATGAACTGAGGGAGGCAAGCTTGGATGGTGTTGCTGTGTGGCAATGTAGACATGTAAGCTCTTTGTTGAGAGGCTGAGTGAAATTCTTTCCATTATATGGTTCCCTTGATTGGTTTGAATTTCTATGATGTGCTGCGTAGGAAGCTTCTCTCTCAAAAGTTTTGTCTTATGTGATGGGCGACGGCATGGTGACTCTGGCAAGAAAAAGTGCCACGTCTTCGACTTCTGCTATAGAGTATTAGAGTGAGCACACGGTGTCTGTGGCTGAGAGTCTGCATTTCTAGAATATGATCTGTGCACCGCTTAGGTCAATCTTTGATAATGGTAGGTGTGACATAAAATTGGGGGGCAATGCATTGGAAGGCAGTTTAAGGCCTAGAAGTGTGGTTCACGCAACTAGCATGTATGGAGAAGATATAGGTTTTTATAGTATAGGGCGTGTTGATAATAGGTGAATTTGCTATAATCACGCACCAAATAATCACGCCTTCTTGTGAACTTTTAAATGTTGGAAAGAATGACCAATAAATGCTCTTATTAGTGGCTTTAGCATGATTTGCGCAGGGTTGTATAGGTGTAAGGAAGGTCTAAGGGAGCGTTTTTGGAGTCAACTATTGATTGACAAAGGAGGTCTAATTTGCTTGATTTCCTAAGTAAACCTCATTTCAAAACCAGGCCAAAATAGCCGGGTTACAAGTTCCACCCGCGTTCTACCGCGGACTCGGGGTGAACCTGCACGGTGGAAGGCATGTCTCTGAAAGGTTGAAGTTTCCGCGAGGGGCGCTTTTACCGCGGTTCTAACGCGACCCGCGGTAGAACCGCGCGGTGCCACAAGTAAACTTCGGGATTTAAGTGTAAAAACACTAGGGATTTTTAGACCCTAAACCCTATTTAAAGAAGCTGACTTGCGCCAACGAGAGGCATTGGTATTGATTGTTTTTAGGTTTCTTTAGCAAGGAAACACACATTTGTGAGCAAGTACTCTAAACATATTTCTTCCTTTCTTTTTATTTTTATATGAAGGTTCAAGCGTTAGTTTATTCTCCGCATATCTAATGAGTTAAGCCTAAATTCCTTGTCTAAGGCCTTTGATGGAACCTATTGGGTGATGAATTTCTAGTTTATGTGAATACAAATATTGCGAGTTTAATCTTTATTTGTTTCAACTTCATGTGTTCGTTGTAGTTAATTGACAGGATCCTCAATTAGCTTGTACCTATTAGTGTGCTATAATTGAAAAAGAGTGCATTGTTTTGGGGTATTGTTGAACAAACACCACTCCTAGATTACATTAATGGAATCTATAATTGCGGGATTAAAGGCGGGAATTAGGAATAACGAAGCCTTGGGTGCACTCTAAATTGATTGTGCTTAAATTAAACAGCATAAGCTAGTGTATCTCGGGAGAGTGCCAAATAGAATTAACTCGTGATTACTCGGCGAGAGATTTGCGAGTAAGATTAGCGTTATGATTGATAGAGGATGTGTGGGTAAATTTGTATGAGCATAAACAGAAGGGGATTCCATCAATAGGGAAGATCATCTGCCTTAGCTTTTTTCTCATAAATTGTTTACAACCCTTGCTAAATTTAGTGCTTATAAGCCTTTTAGTTACTTGCAAGCTAGTTATTAAAGACTACTCAACTGAGAATTTGAAATATTTGAGAAGCTGGTTCTGAACGACTGGTGGGTCTGAAGTAAGCAGTTGATAGGTTAAACTACTCTGTGGGTTCGAACTCCGGACTTGTAACCGGATTAATATTTGCAACGACGATTCATTTGTCCTTTTTATAAGGCATAGTTCGGGCGTGAAATCAGGCTGCACGCCGTAGCAGTGTTATATCTGATACTGGTATGAGGCCAAAGGGCCTAGTACTTGATGCCACGAGATGGCTTGATAGATTGCGCTTGGGCGCGTAAGGGCCCCTACCGGAGTCTGCACACCCCCAGTGAGCGCCATCGACGATAAATGGATCGGGATGCATGCCGTATCGATAATGTGCGGATCGGCTGCACCGCCGCAGCGGTACCAATACTGTTCTTATGTGTTTTACTTTATTTCATTTGTTCCTGCCATTATCTGTTGTCTGTGTTTACTTCACGGGGTATCTACCTGATTGCCCTGGCATTATCTGCTGAGTGAAAGTGTTTTGTGCCCGAGGGGCGGAGTTTCTGTGCTTATCTGTACTAATTGTTTTTGGCATGTTATTCCATAACGTTGCAAAAAGTCATTTTCAAAAAGAGGTTTGAACTGAGCTAAGATGTTATTTCTAAAGGATTTCCACAGCTAACACTCGCTTGTTTCCTCAAGGGGTTTTATACTGTTCTATATCAGGCATTCGGAGGATTTGCCTTACGTGATTTCTTACTGCTCGCAGGTTATTATTTACCTTTATTACTCACTGAGTTGGAGTACTCACTTTACTCCCTGCACGCTCGTTGGTGCAGAATGCGGTGATTTTATCCACCCGTTAGTCGGTTTTGGCTGTCAGAGGCAGAAGTTTTATAAGGAGTTGCGAGGTGCACTGACCAGCGTACCCGCCGCACCAGTTTTCACTCTTTTTGTTTTACTTATTCTGTTTTTTCTTTGTATATTTTTAGACCTTGTATGTTGTCATTTACACTCTAATAGATGCTCGGCTGACTTATTTGAGCCCCGACAACATACCGGATTAGGGCTGTGTTCGGGGCCATATTTGCATTTTCGCCTATTAAGTATCAATGAAATCATATTTTAAACACCTGTTTTATCGAACTATTTGTTAACATGCTTAAAAGAGGTGTTTTGGATGGTCTTGCTGGGCCTTGTCATTCACACACACGAGAGGGCGTGCCATACAAAACAGCACTGGAGGCGGAGTTCTGGGTCGTAGACAAGTTGGTATCAGAGCCTGGGGGTCTCACGAGTCATGAGCAGGTTTAGTAGAGTCTCACGCAGAATCGGTTACGGAGACCATCTGTAATTTATCCTGAGAGGCTGCAAGGAACCTTATAGGAAAACTTCAACCTTCTTGTAATCTTATCCTGGGGTGCGTCCTTGATTTCATGGCTTGTAAAAGTAACTCTTGAAAGTTCCTTCCACGCTTTCGTATACCGCATGACGTCAGTATCAGATGGTGCCTTGATGGCTTGTGATTCCGAATCGAGGGGCGAGATGTGGATTTCTGTTGAGTTGAATGAGTTGGGCCAGTTTTGAAGGACTTGAGGCCGGATCTTTGCCTATGCTTGAAGCAAACACAGAGGTGCTGAGTGGTGGTGAGTAAGTTGTTTTGGAACACTTATATGTTCGGTATTGTCCCCTATCCAGTGGAAAGTGCGGCTGGATACGCCACGTGACGAGTATTGTTAGTACATACCGAGATATATTTACGTGACTTGGAAGTGACGACGAAGGTCATGCTGGGATTGATATAGAGAACTATTAGGTGTTCTTGAATTCCATCGTGATTCCGAGGTATATGCCCGAGTTTCTGCAGGCCGTGTGAAGGATGATATCCTTTCAATGTTTCGATGCGTTTCGCATAGAGTATCCATGTTGCGGTAAATGAATTCAGACTCAGGAAGACTACGATGACTACGGACAGTATTTATGACGGTGGAAAGGTCTATAATCTAATGATCTATAGTTGAGGCGAAGCATGGTGGGTTATCTCCTGCGGAGTGTATCTTGAAGCTGGTGTTGAATCCTAATGTGTATGTTAGAAGATCTCATGTTAATTGAAAAGTTACGTGATTTGAAATATTCTGAAATTTCCGGGTCGCTTAAGAGAGTGGGCTTAACTGTTGCGGGGAATGAATGCGAGATTTGTTCTTAGAAGATTTACGGAAGTACTAGATGATCTGTGTTTTCACAAAACTTATAAATGATTTGAGTTTAATCTCACTAATGGTATTGTGGCAATCAATAGAGTAAAAGTAGTCATGAGTTTTTATTGGAGTGTATTCTTGATCTATGGCTTTCCGAGCCAAGTGGGGAGTCGGCTTGTGAGCAGTTGATGGCACGGTTAGGTGCTATGTTGGTTCTAAGTTTGGGGCGTGCCGAGTGAATTAGCTAGGGCTAGAGTAAAGGAAAATTTTGACAATGGGTTTATTATGCTTCATAGGGTTATGAGAATCACGGATGTCTAGAGTTGTTGTTGGTAAAGAAATGCTCGGCATGCAATAGAGCAGGAAGTTGCTTGATTGTTATTTGGATGAGGATTTCTTTCTGCGGGTGTCGGAGTTTTCCAATGAGGCAATGGGTTGGTTCTGTTCGTTAGGTCAGGGTAAATTGCCAGTTTAAATGAGGGTGAACTGACTTGCGAGGAATGGCTCTAATACGTTCAAGATCTACAGAAGAACAATCGGGTAGTATTTTAAAGTTGTGTGTTGTGGTTAGAAACTGTGTTTTTATTGGAAGAGTCCAGATTTATGGTATTTCTAGTGTTTAATTTTATTGGATTCCTATGTACCGAGTATCAGCGAAAGTGAGAGTAACGGATTTAGATTCGCAAGGAAGTTCTGCAGAGTAAAATATTCTGGAGGTGTGGTGTTTTCGGAATATTAAGGAGAGTATTCAGCGATTTATGGGTTTCGGACAGTTGTGGTTTTATGCTTGTGGGTCTCCTGTGGGTAAGCCTGGGTTGAGGAATTGTGGTGCTACAGGCAAAGGGGAAATATCAAGTTTGAAGATGAAATCAGAAGGAAATTTAGATAGATGGGGTAGCCTGATAGTGGTCCAGATTGCATGGTAAGAGATCTGAATTAATTCTTTTGTTGTGTGTTCGAGGGTATGAGAGTTTGTAACAAGTATTTTGCAGCAATGCTGCTTGGGTTTGACGGCTTGCTTAGCTTGGTCTAGTTAGAAGGAATTCATCTCCTGGCAGTTTAGTTTTGTGCAAATGGAATTGGAGAGTTCTTGTTAGGGTTTTTACGTGGTTTTGGGAGATGTGATAGTGTTTCTATGGGCGTCGCGGAGCCAATAGGGAATGTACAGTGATTCTTCTTCCTAGATGGGACAATGGAAAGTTCTTGACTAGTTGAGTGGTAGATGTCTGTGGCTCGGAAGGGAGATAAAGTTTCATATTATCCTCAGAGAAGTATGGTAACATGCGGTATGTTGTGGAGGACCGAGACTTGCGTGTGTTTAGGCTTACAGTTCAGTTCTTGAAAGGGATTCAATAAAACTCTTGAGCAACGGGTTTAGCCTCAAATGTTTAGGGGAATGACATTTTCTAATTGGGAAGTGATTTGATGATAGTAATATGTTCAAGAAAAAGGGTAATGCGATTAAAGTTGTTATGGCACCTCGGTAATAAATTGCGGCAATTCCTTGTTAGACCAACTGGTGATATTCGGGGTGCTTGGTGGCACAGGGAAAAATTTTAGAGTCTCTTTCGC
>NW_017671471.1:20094-22062 GCF_001879085.1 Nicotiana attenuata | reverse complement strand
GGGGGATGATTTGTGACTTAGGAGTGTGATCGGAAGTGATTTTTGGAGGTCCGGTGTAGAATTAGGCTTGAATTGGCGAAGTTAGTATTTTGGCGAATTCCGGTTGATAGGTGAGATTTTGATCCGAGGGTCGGAATGGAATTTCGAGAGTTGTTGTAGCTTCGTTAGGTGATTTGGGATGTGTGTGCAAAATTTCAGGTTATTCGGAGGTGATTTGGTTGGGGTTTTGATCAAATGCGTGTTTCGGAAGTTTTAGAAGAACTTAGGCTTGAATCCGATGTAAATTTGGTATTTTGATGTTAGTTTTGGTGTTTTGAGAGTGCAATAAGTTTGAATGATCATATGTGACGTGTTAGTATGTTCGTATGCGGTCCCGAGGAGCTCGGGTGAGTTTCGGATAGGCTTGGGCTGCGTTGTGCTCGTTTTTCTTATGCTTCGACGTCGTTTCTTCAAGCATAAATGATATCATATTGAACAAATGAGCTCCGATTACTGTTTTGAATGAAGCATTAGATCTGTATCATAATTATGGACCCGTAGCAAAAAGAATCATCGAATTTGGACATCGTATGAGGATTTTATGGCCATTTTACCAAGGTTGCCCAGATTTTCAGGTTAATGACGAAATTGCCCCTGACGGCGTATTAAAAACCTGCACTATTTGCAAATCTTAAAACCTACATATCTCCTTCATTATAAGGTCAATTGAGTGATTCAAAAGCCTAAATTCATTAGAATTTCACAAGGAATCCATTGGGAGCAGTAAAACGCGTGAACAGTATACCTATAATGAGCAGGTCGAGTTTTCTTCCAATTTTTGAACGGGAAGAAGCTTCTGAGGCGATTTTTAAGAGAGAAAATCAGTGGGTATCACAGAGGTAAGTGATTTGATTATAAAACTCGTTTATGGGTGATTATAGACCATAATCCCAGCCTTTAATTCATGAAAAACTGTAGAAAAATAGGATTTTGGGGCCTGAGATTATGAGACCTTTAGGGGTCGATTTGAGGGGTCAAACGGACTCCGATTTTGGTGTTCTTTATATGTACGGAATCGGGAGAAGATGAAGAACACTTTTCTATAAAATTTTCTGAGTTTCGAGAAGTGGGCCCGGGGCTCGGGTTTTGTCAATTTCGGGATTATTGATGTTTTTCGATTATTTTCGATTAGGTATTGATGCTATAGCATAATGTGACGTATTCGTTGTGGTTTTGGTCAGATTCGACGCGCGAGGAGGTCGATTTGAGAGGCAAGGGCATAGCGAGCTAGGATTTTGGCCGGCTTGAGGTTAGTAATAGATGTAAATGCTGTGTTGAGGGTTTGAAACCCCGAATTTGCACATTGTAGTGCTATGTTGAGGTAACTTGCACGCCGGATAACGGGCGTGGGGTAGAGCACCGTCAGGGATCGTGACTTGGTCCGTCCCGCTTAATAAAATTACTACCTAATTGATTGAAGTTTAGTGAGATCCTTATAAAAATGGATTAATTGTCATAATTTGGCCTCGTGCCAACTGATTGAATCCTTTAGGGATTGTTTTTACTGGTTTCTTACCATATTTTCAGACAATTGAACTCAGTCCTAGTATTTAGTACTGTTTTGCAAACTCAGCCACTTTTTCTCAAAACTTGGAACTTAAATAATATTCTAATGAAGTTTGGGCTAAATATTTCTATATTATTGTGCCCGAGGGGCTTATATGATTCTGGACTGAGTACGGGATCGGGCTGCGCGCCGCAGCAGTATTATATTGATATTGATATGAGGCTTAGAGCCTAATGGATGCCATGAGATGGCTTGATATTGCGCTTGGGCCGTAAGGGGCCCCTCCCGGAGTCTGCACGCCCCCAGTGAGCGTCGTCGACGATAAATAAATAGAGCGGGCTGCACGCTGCAACGGGTACTAGAGAGTACCGTACTATTTGTTGCATGTCTTAATTGATTGTCATTCATTTACTTATCCGTTG
>NW_017671471.1:3179-15587 GCF_001879085.1 Nicotiana attenuata | reverse complement strand
TGAGGTTCTGATCTTGTGTATGATTTCGGAAAGTGCAATGTGGTTCTATGGTTTATGGACTAGATGGATTGTGAAATTTCAGCTATGTTGTGTTATCGGACCTATGCGAGATAGGGTGACGTGGGATCACCCCCGGGTATATGCTTGGTAAGGTCATTCAGCTATTGGTTGGCTTCTAGGACAACTCTGGGTACGCTAGAGGACGAGCGTTTGTTTAAGTTGGGGAGGATGTGACGACCCGACCCGTCGTCTCATGAGAACCACTCCGTTTCCCCCATTTCCTGCTTCGTTATGCTTCATTATCAGTGTCTTGTGTGAACGAGTTGAATTGGGTTGATTTTTGGAAGGAAATGAGACACTTAGTCTCTTTAAGGAAGGCTTGATTTGGAAAAGTCAACCGGATGTTGACCTATGAGTTAGAGGGCTCGGATGTAGATTCTGACGATTCGGTTAGCTTCGGGGGATGATTTGTGACTTAGGAGTGTGATCGGAAGTGATTTTGGAGGTTCGGTGTAGAATTAGGCTTGAATTGGCGAAGTTAGTATTTTGGCGAATTCCGGTTGATAGGTGAGATTTTGATCCGAGGGTCGGAATGGAATTCCGAGAGTTGTTGTAGCTTCGTTAGGTGATTTGGGATGTGTGTGCAAAATTTCAGGTTATTCGGAGGTGATTTGGTTGGGTTTTTGATCAAATGCGTGTTTCGGAAGTTTTAGAAGACTTAGGCTTGAATCCGATGTAAATTTGGTGTTTTGATGTTAGTTTTGGTGTTTTGAGAGTGCAACTAAGTTTGAATGATCATATGTGACGAGTTAGTATGTTCGTATGCGGTCCCGAGGAGCTCGGGTGAGTTTCAGATAGGTTTGGGCTGCGTTGTGCTCGTTTTTCTTATGCTTCGACGTCGTTTCTTCAAGCATAAATGATATCATATTGAACAAATGAGCTCCGATTACTGTTTTGACTGAAGCATTAGATCCGTATCGTAATTACGGACCCGTAGCAAAAAGAATCGTCGAATTTGGACATCTATGAGGATTTTATGGCCATTTTACCAAGGTTGCCCAGATTTTCAGGTTAATGACGAAATTGTCCCTGACGGCGTATTAAAAACCTGCACTATTTACAAATCTTAAAACCTACATATCTCCTTCATTATAAGGTCGAATTGAGTGATTCAAAAGCTTAAATTCATTATAATTTCACAAGGAATCCATTGGGAGCAGTAAAACGCGTGAACAGTATACCTATAATGAGCAGGTCGAGTTTTCTTCCAATTTTTGAACGGGAAGAAGCTTCTGAGGCGATTTTTAAGAGAGAAAATTAGTGGGTATCACAGAGGTAAGTGATTTGATTATTAAAGCTCGTTTATGGGTGATTATAGACCATAATCCCAGCCTTTAATTCATGAAAAACAGTAGAAAAATAGGATTTTGGGGCCTGAGATTATGAGACCTTTAGGGGTCGATTTGAGGGGACAAACGGACTCCGATTTTGGTGTTCTTTATATGTACGGAATCGGGAGAAGATGAAGAACACTTTTCTGTAAAAAATTTTGAGTTTCGAGAAGTGGGCCCGGGGCTCGGGTTTTGTCAATTTCGGGATTATTGATGTTTTTCGATTATTTTCGATTGGGTATTGATGCTATAGCATAATGTGATGGTCAGATTCGACGCGCGAGGAGGTCGATTTGAGAGGCAAGGGCATAGCGAGCTAGGATTTTGGCCGGCTTGAGGTTAGTAATAGATGTAAATGCTGTGTTGAGGGTTTGAAACCCCGAATTTGCACATTGTAGTGCTATGTTGAGGTGACTTGCACGCCGGATAACGGGCGTGGTGTAGAGCACCGTCGGGGATCGTGGCTTGGTCCGTCCCGCTTAATAAAATTACTACCTAATTGATTGAAGCTTAGTGATATCCTTATAAAAAATGGATTAATTGTCATAATTGGGCTTCGTGCCAACTGCTTGAATCCTTCAGGGATTGTTTTTACTGGTTTCTTACCATATTTACAGATAATTGAACTCAGTCCTAGTATACAATACTGTTTTGCAAACTCAGCCACTTTTTTCTCAAAACTTGAAACTTAAATAATATTTCTAATGAAGTTTGGGCTAAACATTTCTATATTATTGTGCCCGAGGGGCTTATATGATTCTGGACTGAGTATGGGATCGGGCTGCGCGCCGCAGCAGTATTATATTGATATTGATATGAGGCTTAGGGCCTAATGGATGCCACGAGATGGCTTCATATTGTGCTTGGGCCGTAAGGGGGCCCTCCCGGAGTCTGCACCTCCCAAGTGAGCGCTGTCGACGATAAATAAATGGAACGGGCTGCACGCCGCAGCGGGTACTAGAGAGTACCGTACTATTTGTTGCATGTCTTAATTGATTGTCATTCATTTACTTATCTGTTGCAGCATCATTGTTTTCATTGGTTATTGAGTTGACATTATCTGGATTAAACTGCTGTAATTATAACTTACATTGTGCCTATCCAGGATTTCTTACTCTCAACCCTTATTTATGTTTATTACTCTCTAGGTTGGAAGTACTCACATTACTCCCTGCACCTTGTGTGCAGATCTATGTGCACCCACTGAGGCTGAGTGAGGATTTCTCTACCGAGCATCATATCTGGGAGCATCAAGGTAGCTGCATGACGTCCGCAGTCTTGATCTTCCCATCTGACCTATTTGCTTTATTTCCGCATTTCTTTAGAGCAATATGTAGTAGGTTGACACCCGTGTATTAGAGGCTCAGACTTGTGACACGGGATTCTTCGGGCTGTGTAGTAGTATTTCTACTTGGGTTTTCCGCATGTTTTAATTATATTTCAGAGTTTCAGTATTATGACTTAGTAATTATTTGTGTTAATTGAATCATGAACTGTATAACAAGGGTTAAGGTTGTTGAATTGGTCGGGCTTGCGTAGCAGTGTGTTGGGAGCCATCACGACCGGGGTTGGGGTCGTGACAATGGAAAGCGAATGTTGTGGCTGATGCATTGAGCAGAAAATCTATAGATAGTTTGGACATATAGCTGGAGGCTTTTGGCTAAAGATATGTATAAACTAGAGGATACCAGTATCAAATTTAGTATGGGGAATTCAGAGACATTGATGGCTTGTGTTAAAGCCACGTCTTCACTAGTAGAGTATATAAAGGCCACTCAATATAAAGATGAGCGACTATGTACGTGATGAGGTCCTGGGTAGTTAAAGCAAAGATATGATTATTGATAGTGATGGTATTCTTTGACTAGGTCCAGACATAGATGAGTTAAGACGAGTTATTCATAATGAGCTCACAACTCTTGGCACACTATACAGTCGGGGTCTAATAAAATGTACTATGACTAGAAGAAAATTGTATTTATGAGAAAAGAAATAACAATTTTCAAATTTTCTTAAATTATTTCTAACTATTTGACTTGTTGGCATGTCAAGCCAGGAATTTGCAACTTGCAGGATCACTACAACAACTCGAAGTTTCAAAGTGAAAATGAAATATAATTATAGTGAATTTTATGACGTAACTACTTTAAACAATAAGAAGTTATAATTATATGTTGGAAATTTTAAATAGGCTTTCATAGTAAGCATACTTCTTACTTGTCAATACTTTTATAGTAAAGTGATACATGCACGGATATACATAAACTGAAAAATTGTCTGACTTCATAGGATTTTATTGTCCATCATTTCTGAAAGAGGATCACAATTTACTTCACGCTTTTGAAAATCTTTTCAAGAATTATTGAGGACACGAGTAGAACTTTGTACTGCATTTCATCCACAGACAGATATATAGTATGGAATTACTATACAAATCTAGGAGGACATGTTGAGAGCTTGAATATTTTCTCTTGGAGGTAGTTGAGATGATTCCCAACGTTAAGCTAAAATTTACCTACAATGATAGCTTTCAGTTAGAGTATTAAGATGGCATTGTATGAAACTCTATGACGATGTCAATCCCTTGTGAGATTATTAAAAACAAATGAGGCCAAAGTATTAGGTTCAAACTTAGTAGTATAAAAAGTTTGATAAGGTCCCGTCAATCAAAAAGATATTACTTACATCACAAAACAGACAAAACTCTCGTACAGATGAGAAAATTAGACTTAGAATTTATAGTTAAAGATCGAGTGATCATACGAGTCTCTCTCGTAAAAAGTGTGGTGCAATTTGAAAAAGAGGAAATATGAATCCAAGCTTCATAAGATTATAAGAGATACTTGAAGTGATGGGATTTGCCGCTTACCATTTAGTTCTGAGTTATTGTTTTTATTATCTAGTATTCCATGTCTTCATTCTATATTAAAAAAAAGTATATTGGACTCCTCCCATGTGCGTGAAGCACCAATTACACTACATGATGAGAAGTTAACATATGACGAAGAGTTGATCGCTACTGCTGACAGACAAATAAGGAAGTTACGATCAAAAGAAATCGTGTCGTTAAAGTCTTATGGAAAAATCATACCATTGGACAAACTACTTGGGAAGTAGAATATGATATGCGCATCAAATATTCTCATTTATTTCAGTCTACAGGTATGTACTTGAGTTAAGTTCGGGGACCAAATTTTATAAGGTGGGGAGAATGTAATATCCCATAATTTTAAACAAGGATATAGTAGTCATTAGCAAACTAACTAAGTAAAAAAAAAGTGAAATGCACAAAAAGGGCCGAAGCCCACCAGATGAAATCTGGCAAAAAAACGAATAAAAGAAGAAAAGGGCTAAGGGGAAAGGGTACGCAATAGACAAATAGACAAAAGGGATTAGAGTGAAATCCTAATCAAATTAAAAGGGATTAACGGATGGAAAAACCCACGACATCAAGATAAACAAAGGAAGGGTTAGGTATTGAAGCATATCAAGCTTCGGCAGAAGCTATTCAACACAGTATAAGGAAAAAGAAAGGAAGATTCTATCTATTCTCGTTGAAGGAATTTATAAAGTGGGGAAGAACAAGGTAAGTAAAATTTACTCAACCTAGCCCATTAACGATTGTTTCGTTAATTAGAAACAAAAAAAGATAAGTTACTTTTGATTTAGCACAAATATAAATTTTGAATTAGATGAATAAGTATTTTATTAATTTCACAACAAATAATCTAGCCTAATTAAGAACCACCAGTGCTAGCACTACGTAAGAACAGGAAAACAGTCCTTTTAAATCAATTCCTTTTACCTTGTCTTTGTACATAGAAGTACCATAATATCAATCCAAAATAAATAAATAAATAAGAATAGGTAGAAAATTGTAGTTCCTATTGATTTAGGTACTACTAACTTGATTAACAGAGAATCAATAGCTATATTTTCAAGGAACAAAAAAAAGAGGGAATTAACTAGATGTGTCATGATAAGACCAGTTATGTTAGTTGTTCACGAAGCTGATATGTAGACCAATTTTGTGATAATAATAGGTAGTTGAATGAGTCTTATGGACTCTGCTCGAGGTGACACTTTGGGTATTTCGACACGATTACTGTGAGTAGTAATCTTACGCAATTTGTGTTTTCATAACCTGCATGGTTTATACATTATTTTGAAAATAAATGTGTTACCGAATGTTTGAAGTTGCATGTGGGACAAGTCCTTTACTTGATATCGTACTGAATAGTATACTTGAGATGTTTACATTTATTTAATATGTTCTCACTGTTACTAGACATGTTTTACTATGACTTGAGATATGATTACCGCTACCGAAATTGGAATACATGATTTGATAAGAATTAAAATGCCCTGTACTATTTTGAAAATGCTTTCATATGAATATTTACTGGTTACAAGAAAAAGTATAAATGGGAGCAGACTTTGAAGGATCTCGTAGCTAACGGCGGGTTCGTTAGACCTGGTGCACCTTGTACATACAGATTATATATTACAGTTATAGCCCTCGCTAGTGGGAAGGTAGAACTAGCATACAGTTACAGTTTTCCCTCGAGTAGGGACCTACAGTTATATTTGACTCCTTTTACGAAGGGGTCCGCACAGTGATATAGATTACATAATCCTTTCTTGGAAACCTCCGAAACAAAAAGATTTGCAATGAGACGGTGTTTACTGAGTTTATTACTGATTTGTTAAATTGATTTCTGTTACAAGAAGCACATGAATAGACTGATTATATTTACCGTTTTTGAGAGGGCAATTTATTTTTTATGATAGCTTCTGATTATTATTATTATATAGGCATGTTTCTTACTTGTCCCCTTTAAAAACGGTTGTGGTTAAGTATTATTACTCACTGAGCTAGCGACTCACTCCCCGCTATTATTTTTACAGAGATAGTAGTAGACGCAAGCGAGGATTCCGTTATTTAGAGTACACGAGTTGACAGTTTCTGGTGAGCCCCGCATTTATTTGCGTGGGCAAAGATTTCTTATTTTGTTATAGTCTCTTTCTCGAAACTCTTAGAGTCACTCCATAGTCATTTTTATTAGTGTCATGAGTATTCATTCGTTATATTGGATTATTCACCAGTATTGCACCTTCTTTTTCGTATTTATGAGATGGGCTTAGTATTATCTTATTTATAAGATTGGGAGTGTTGGTGGAAACTCATTTGTTAATTCATGAAGATTGTGGTTGATTTAGGTAAATATTGGTTGGCTGTTAAATTGTTTATGAGACAGGAAAGCTTTTGGATAGTCCTAAAATAGGGAAAACTCTGTCCGATTTTCTGTAAAATATCGATGAGGCTTACTTGGGAGAACTTACTCCTAAGTACCGGTCATGATCCTAAATTGGGTCGTGACAACGCCGCAACATGTGGAATAAGGGTGGATTGTTTCGGTGAAATAAGGGTGAGTTATGATACTGATATTGTTATATGGTGGGATCGAGTTGCGCACCGCAACATCTATATATATATTGTTTATTGTTGTTGATGTTGTTACGGTGAAATAAGGGAGGATTCTATGTTGTATGGTGGGATCGGGTTGCGCGCCGCAACAACCTATGTATTTCTATTTCCTTGAGTTGTGTTGGTTTTCGATATTTTTATTTGAAACTCTAAGGATTGGTAATTCTGAACGTCACTGGCTCATTTCTTGAGGTTATAGCTATTATTTTCAGTTGACAGTCTAATTTCATTCCGTATTCCCTTTTCTAACATTATTATATACTGCGCACAGATTGTAGTGTGAGTGACCTGTCTTAGCCTCGTCACTAATCCGTCGATGTTAGGCTCGGCACTTACAGAGTATATGGGGTCGGTTGTACTCATACTACATTCTACACTTCTTGTGCAGATTTTAGAGTCGGTCCCAACAACGGATATTAGCGTACTTGGATTGATCAGCTTTGCGGAGACTTGAGGTACAACTGCTCAGCGCCCGCATCTCCTATAGTCCCCCTCACATTTATTTAGCTGTGTTTTTTCTTTCAGACAACTTTACATTTATTATAGACCCTTGTATGTACTATTCTAGTAGCTCGGACACTTGTGATACCGGGTCCAGGGATGTTAACAGACGTTTGGCTATTTTAGCTTCCGCATTTTTACTTTGGATTTCTGCAGTTATTTCAGTTCTTTCTCATTATTTAACTTAATCTGTTAAAAATAGATGAATTGTTCTAACATTGCTTGCCTAGCAAGTGAAATATTAGGCGCCATCACGATCCCGACGGTGGAAATTTGGGGTCGTGACAGCTTTTGTCTTGCAGTTTGTAATTTTCTAATGAGTTTTTGCTAATGCATGCTGAAGTTATTTAGTTCATTTGCTAAAATTTCATACCAACATATGTTGAAGTTTTGTCATGCAGTCTACAGTTTTGTCATGAGTTTTATCCGAAACTTCAGTCTAAACATGCTGAAGTTTTTTAGTTTATTTGCTAAAACTTCAGACACATGCTTAAGTTTTTGCTAATGCATGCTGAAGTTATTTAGTTCATTTGCTAAAATTTCATACCAAAACATGCTGAAGTTTTGTTCTGCAGTCTACAATTTTATCATGAGTTTTATCCGAAATTTCAGTCTATTTTGCTGAAAATAGTCTTTTATTAAAGAAGGGCAAAATCATTTTTTTAAAACGCTTTTAACAAAAAACAGATACGGATGCGAACGGAAAAATAAAACTGGTACAAGTTTAAAAAGAGCCTACCAAAAGAGCGCCCCATACAATTTTTACCAAAGCTCCCCTAGAATGTTTTTGGGCCCTTGTATGGAAAAGAGCATTAAGCCCATTATTTTGCCAGATATGCCCAAATACTTTGTCCACAAATCATCTGGACTCTCAAGTCCGAATAAACATAGAATTCTTCATTCTTCATATTTTTGTTAGCAAATTCTTACGTGTGACGACCCGACCCGTCTTCACGTGAGTTATCGATTCGTTTTCCCTATTTTCAGCTTCTTTATGCCTCATTATCAGTGTTTCGTGTGAACGAGTTGGTTTGGATTGGTTTTAGAAGGAAATGAGACACTTAGTCTCTTTAAGGAAGGCTTAGTTTGGAAAAGTCAACCGGATGTTGACCTATGGGTTAGAGGGCTCGGATATGATTTTCGATGGTTCGGTTAGCTTCGGGGGATGATTTGTGACTTAGGAGTGTGATCCAAAGTGTTTTTTGAGGTCCGGTGTAGAATTAGGCTTGAATTGGCGAAGTTAGTATTTTGGCGAATTCCGGTTGATAGGTGAGATTTTGATCCGAGGGTCGGAATGAAATTCCGAGAGTTGCTGTAGCTTTGCTATGTGATTTGGGATGTGTGTGCAAAATTTCAGGTCATTCGGAGGTGATTTGGTTGGGTTTTTGATCGAATGCGTATTTCGGAAGTTTTTGAAGAACTTAGGCTTGAATTCGATGAGAAATGATGGTTTTAGTGTTGTTTGAGGTGTTTTTATGATTGGAACAAGTTTGGATGATGTTTTAGGATGTGCTGGTGCTTTTGGTTGAGGTCCCGGGGGCCTCGGGTAAGTTTCGGATGGTCAATCGGACCATTTTTGAAGTTTTGGAGTTGCAGATTTTTGGAGTTCAGTGTTGCAGAAATTAACCCATCGCATTCGCGTAGGGTGAGTCGCGAACGCGTTGAAGGAAATTTGAGGGCTAGGATTTAGGCCTTCGCGTTCGCGTTGAGACCTCGCGATCGCGGAAGGTTAGGAAGTTATGCATCGCGTTCGCATGAGAAGCCCCGCGTTCGCGTATAAGGACTGAGGTCCAGTGGTGAGTTGTTCTCCGAGTTCGCGGTTGAGGGACGCGTTCGCGTAGGTTTAGGGCTCCATGGCTTCACGTTCGCGTGTGGCTGACCGCGTTCGCGAAGGGTAAGTGTGGTCATTGGAATTTTTGTGCATCGCGAACGCGAGAAGGCCCTCGCGTTCGCATAGAGTAATTATCAGCTGGGCAGAAGGGTTTTTAATAATATTTCTTCCGCGAGCTAAGTCATTTTTCCACCATTGTTGAGCATCCTTGAGAGCTTTTGGACGGGAATTGAAGAGGGTTTCGACTGGGATTGATTGGAGGTGAGTCCTATGATCTAAAAACATGATTTAATTGTAGAATCAACCTAGAAATTCATGAAAATTTATCAAAAAGGGGGAAAGAACTAGGGCTTGAGTTTTGAAATTTCAAATTGGGTTTTGATGGGTCATTTGAGCTCGGATTTGGGAGTTCTTGGTATGTATAGACTCGTGGCGAGATAAGGAATCCGTTGACGTAAAATTTTCTGAAATTCGAGAAGTGGGCCCGGGGCTCGGG
Source organism: Nicotiana attenuata (assembly GCF_001879085.1). Lineage (NCBI taxonomy): Eukaryota > Viridiplantae > Streptophyta > Magnoliopsida > Solanales > Solanaceae > Nicotiana > Nicotiana attenuata. The sequence goes on along the minus strand of NW_017671471.1, from coordinate 5,880 downwards.
TTTTGCAAATTTCGTGATTTTCGATGTTTGTCGATTCTTTTCGATTGGGTTATGTTCCCTTAGACTATTGTGATGTATTCGTTGTGGTTTTGATCAGATTCGACATGCGAGGAGGCCGATTTGAGAGGCATGGGCATAGCGAGCTAGGATTTTGGCCGGCTTGAGGTGAGTAATGATAGTAAATGATATCCTGAGGGTTTGAAACCCTGGATTTGCACAACGTAGTACTATATTAAGGTGAAACACGCGCTTGACGACGAGCGCGGGGTTGTTTACTACTGGGGATTGTGACTTGGTCCGCCCCGATTGATATTTTTACCGCGTATTTGACTGAGATGTATTTGTTATCAACATGATTTGGGCTTATTGCCATATTTTTGGGCTTCATGCCGACTACTTGAATCCTTCGTGGGCTTTTTTCACCGTTTCCTCACTATTTTGATATATTACTTGAGCTCAGTCCTGTTAATTAATACTGTTTTACAAACTCAGCCACTTTTAATTGAATTTTTGAGATTTAAATGATATTTCCAATGTTGTTTGGGCTGAGCACTACTGTTTTACTGAAGCCGAGTGGCTTGTGATGATTTTTGGACTGAGTGAGGCCGAGGGCCATATGTGAGGATATGTTGAGTGATATGAGGCCGAGGGCCTGAGATACATTGATATGCCACGAGGTGGCTTGAGTGACGTGAGGAGGCTTTCAGGCCTTGTGAGTGATGTGAGGAGGCTTTCAGGCCTTATGAGTGATGTGAGAAGGATTTGAGGCCTTATGTTGATATAGCGCTTGGGTCGTAAGGGGCCCCTCCGGAGTCTGCACACCCACAGTGAGCGCGGGTACCCATAGGATCTGAGAGTGAGCCCGAGGGGCTGATATTATGCTGAGTGACTGAGAGTGAGCCCGAGGGGCTGATGCTATGCTGAGTGACTGATACTGGGGCCGAGGGACAGATTTCTACTCACTATTTACTTGTTGTTTTACCTGATTTACCTGTTTTCAAAAAGAGATTTCATTTGACTCTTTACTGTTTTACGGCTTTGAGTGATTTACTGCCTGATATAGAATTGCCTTGTGCACTTATGTGTTTTCATGCCTTCGGTTATTATTTATTATTATTACTCACTGGGTCGGAGTACTCACATTACTCCCTGCACCATGTGTGCAGATTCAGGCATAGCAGAGTCCGCACCTGAGCGCTGATTCCTTCCAGACCAGGGAGCGATTTGGAGTTACGAGGTAGCTATTGACGTCCGCAGCCCTTTGTCTCCCCTATCCTCTATCATTTATGTTTTCTTCAGACTATTGTATCGGATTTCATACTTTGTAGACTTATAGAAAACTCTGTAGTAGCTCATGACTTGTGACACCCCGGTTTGGGCTGTGTTGGGATGGTTTCCCCTTGTTATTATCGCCGTTCCCGCGTTTATGGTTATCTTAAAAAGGTGTTAGAATTGTTACTGTTAATTAATTGCTTTAAAAGAGGTATTTGCGTAGTTCTGGTTGGCGTTGTCTTCAGGAGAGGCGCTATCACGACCGGGTTCGGGATTTGGGTCGTGACAAGTTGGTATCAGAGCCTAGGTTACTAGGTCTCACGAGTCATGAGCTGGTTTAGTAGAGTCTCGCGGAACGGTACGGAGACGTCTGTACTTATCCTCGGGAGGCTGCAGAACCTTTAGGAAAAACTTCACATTCTTGAAATTCTTGTCGTGCGAACTTGTTGATACGAGTACTAAATTACTCTTTATTCTATCCTCTCACAGATGGTGAGGACACGAGCTACCGGACGTGGCGGACGACCACCCGTACCTCCCACTGAGGCCACTAGAGGCCGTGGACGCGATCGTGGTCGTGGCAGAGGCAGAGCAGCAGGGGCAGCGCCTGTTCATCCACCAGTTGCCCCAGCTCAGGACCAGGTTCCAGCAGCACCAGTTCAGGCACCAGCTGTGCCCATCGTGATTGCGGGTCTTCAGGAGACCTTGGCTCAGATATTGAAAGTTTGCACTGGCCTGGCTCAAGCAGTTTCAACCACTACAGCAGCAGCTACTTCGCAGGCTGGGGGAGGCAATCAGACCCCCGCTGCTCGCACACCTGAGCAGGTAGTGCAGGGATTACAGACTCCAGAGGCACCTCCAGCCCAGCTAGTTGCACCAGTGCAGGAGTTCAGGGTTCCAGCTATGCCTGAGGATGAGCAGCGTCGCCTTGAGAGGTTTGGTAGACTCCAGCATCCGATATTCAGTGGTGCTGAGGGCGAGGATGCCCAGGGTTTCCTTGACAGGTGTCAGCGGATGCTCCGTACAGCAAGGATTCTTGAGTCTAGTGGTGTGGCATTCACCACCTTTCAGTTTACTGGGGATGCCTTCACTTGGTGGGAGGCGTATGAGAGGCGTAGGCCGACTGGTGCAGCGCCTTTGACTTGGCAGGAGTTCTCCACTCTCTTCTTGGAGAAGTATGTACCGCAGTCCCGCAGAGAGGAGCTGCGCAGGCAGTTTGAGTGGCTACGGCAGGGAGATATGACTGTGTCTCAGTATGAGATGAGGTTTTCAGAGTTGGCTCGTCATGCCGTTTGGATGGTTCCGACTGATCGTGAGCGTATCAGGAGATTTGTTGATGGCCTTAACTACCATCTCCGTGTTCTTATGACTAGAGAGAGAGTACTGGGTGCTACATTCGAGGAGGTGGTTGATATAGGCTCGAGAGATT
>NW_017671471.1:0-727 GCF_001879085.1 Nicotiana attenuata | reverse complement strand
GCCGTGCAGGAGAGAGTTGGGGTACTCAGGTGGAGTTGAGCACAGCGTTTCATCCTCAGACGGACGGACAGTCCGAGCGTACGATTCAGATATTGGAGGACATGTTGCGTGCCTGTGTTATTGATTTGGGAGGTTCTTGGGATGGGTTTTTGCCGCTTGCAGAGTTTGCTTACAACAACAGCTATTAATCGAGCATTCAGATGGCTCCGTATGAGGCGTTGTATGGGAGGCGGTACAGATCTCCAGTTGGTTGGTTCGAGCCCGGCGAGGCTAGGCTATTGGGGACAAATTTGGTTCAGGATGCCTTAGAGAAGGTGAAGCTGATTCAGGAGAGGCTTCGTACAGCGCAGTCGCGTCAGAAGAGTTATGCAGACCGGAAGGTTCGAGATGTGTCTTATATGGTTGGTGAAAAGGTCTTGCTGAAGGTTTCGCCCATGAAGGGTGTTATGAGATTTGGGAAGAAAGGGAAGTTGAGTCCGCGGTTCATTGGGCCTTTTGAGGTACTTAGGAGGATTAGGGAGGTGGCGTATATGCTTTCTTTACCACCCAGCTTGTCGGGCGTGCATCCGGTATTTCATGTTTCTATGCTCCGGAAGTATGTTGGGGCCCGGTCCCATGTATTGGACTTCAGCACGGTTCAGCTGGATGATGATTTGTACCTATGACGTGGAGCCAGTGGCTATTTTGGGTTCGGTCAGCTTTGTAAAGTTAGAGATCAAAAAGATAT
>NW_017671470.1:290559-292058 GCF_001879085.1 Nicotiana attenuata | reverse complement strand
ACATGGTAGAACTTACTCTGCGGTGCAATAAATCATTTTGGCAACTTAATTATACAGTTTACAGGTTAAAGAAAACCAAAAGGAAAAGTACTGAAGTAGTTCTAAGTTGGACATATGAGTTATTGCTTGTTACTCGACTATTAGCACTCAATGAGGGGAAAAAGTGCTCTTACAACTAGGATTTGTTTTCTGAACAGATCTTCTATACAGATATAATTTGCTAAGCATATCTACGAAAGTCATCCTTCATGAAATTAGTCAAGGTTGAAGTATATGAATTTCCTACAACATTGCAGTACTCTTTCCACCACAGCATGAAGCTGCTTTGAGGCAAGAAAATCTCAGGAGATACCAAGAAGTTATTAATCACGTCCATTACATACTGCTCAAATTTGATCAGGTTTTCTCTAGCTGATTCTTGGTCCCCTATGCTACTTTGTCCACTCTTCAACACTTCACAAGAAATCACAGCTTCCTCAACATAAGCCCAAAAGCAAGAATCAACCGTAAGACTAGAGGCTTGACTTCTCCGGTATGTATAAAGATTTTCGTCAGTTGACCATTCCTCCAATAGTTTGTAGTGTTTAGATCTTCCATGACTTATATAATCTTTCTTTCCCCTACCATAATACTCTGCTATGTCGAGTGGTTCAACCATCCTTCGGTAGTTTGTTCCTGCATAAAGCCAACGCTTACGTAGATTTCTCCCCTCTTTCCAGGGCATCTTTTCTACTTCAGCTACCATTCTTTTCCAGAACAGCTTCAAAGTTCTGTGATGCTTGATAAGCTGTTCTGTGCTTTCAATCTCGTCTCTGCTTCTAGAACGTCTGAGCTTATATTTGTCATAATACCCAGCCTCTTCCAAAGAGTTCTTCATGTACCATTCCAGGTAAGACATGGACTTTTTAAGTGTACTTAGTTTCTTGGAAGGATCAAAAACATTTTGCCTGTGTTTAGCCTGAACCTCTGCCCTTTTCGCAATATCCATTGCAAGATAGCTCATGTCAACACCTTCCTGCTGCAGTTGCAGTTAGAGGCAAAAATATAAAATTTGGAGACCAGAAAGAAAAAAAAAGGACTACTAAAAAAGGAATAAACTATTCAGGAGTGTTATAGCCCATTTAATCAAGAAACACAATTTTTTGCCTTAAGTTAATTTCATGTCCACAGCTTTCCTAGCCCACCAACAAACATAGCCTTATTCCCTCATCAATGCTTCAACAGAGTTCTTTCTTCACAACTTGTATATGTACCTGAATGACTCAAAACTGTTTTTATCTTTCCTCAATTCATACTGTACTTCAGTAGGATGTTAATACTCATGCTCGTGATCCATCAAAGTGGAACAACACAATTTGAACAATTAGCAATTGAGTGTATTTACCTGTAACTTACCAACTCCAGCTGCTTCTAGCAATAGGTAGGTTCCTGCTTGAAGTGGATTGCCTATTGAGTCAGGCAGTTCTACGATTCCCCTGCAAATAGCTTTGCTCCTTAGA
>NW_017671470.1:275466-288180 GCF_001879085.1 Nicotiana attenuata | reverse complement strand
ATTATAACAATTTAAGGCAGTGTACCTGGTGTTTGAGAAGAGAGAGCTCATTCTCAAGAGAAGCAAAAAGGGTAAAAGCAGCTTTATGAAGGGAAACGGAACTGTTACTTTTAGTGCAGAGAAAATCAAAGGACGTAATTGCATCAGAAGAAACAAGCTCTCTAAACTCTTCTTCTTGCAAGTGATTTACAGCACAATTGGGTGAGCATACAAAAGCGATAATAGAACCCTTTGTTGGTGGATAGTCATAAACTTGGTATTTAGCAGAGAAAGGAAGAGATTGGTTCTGATCCACCAAAAGAGTATCTTTTTGAAGCTTCGAAATTGCATCCCATGAATGATTTAATAGGTCTGATCCTACCAATACATTGCCCAATTCCACTCCAGTGTTATACCTGGAATTGAAGATGAAGATCTAATGATTAGAATCATTGACTGAAAACCATAAATTGACAAGTAATTAATAGTGGTTGATTGCTTACAACGACACCATTGGTGAAGAGCAGCTTCAGACACAAACTGGGTTTCTAATTTCAGCTTTTTGCCAACACCGCGTGGGAATAACTAATTCCTGAAAAATATTTATTTTGTGTCTAATATAACTGACACTAGTTGTACGAGGAAAATGATTTTTTTTTGTCTCGCAGTTTTCTGAATCCAGATTTTTATGGATCCAAAAGTATAAGATTGGGATCTATAAATTCGTGAGACAAAAAAGTTGTGTGAGGCACACAATTAAACTTCTCCGCGATACGTTCCAATATTACATACTATTCAAAAAAAATTATGAATTACTTTTAGTGTTTGTTTCAAGCTATTGCTAATATAATGAGTACTACATGTCAAATTATAATATTAAACTAATCTCTCTGTTTCAGTTTCTATGAACCTATTTCATTTTTTGTCTGTTACAAAAAGAATGACTCATTTTTAAATTTGAAAATAATTTGGCTTAAGCTTCCAATTCTACTCTTAATGTGAGGCTTTTATAACCACACAAATACTCTGGATCCCTTTCTAACATGATTAAGATCGCAATTTCAAAAGTCTTTATTTTTTCTTAAATTTCGTGCCCAGTCAAACAGGTTCACGTAAATTGGAACGAAGGAAAATATATAATCATTCAAAACCATCACATAAAAGGAGATGAAAAGAATATGATTTTCTTTTTATCATTTTAGGAGCAAAGTGTGAGAGGATGTTAGAAATATTAAATAGCTGTGATAGAATCATTAAAAGTAACATGATAACTACAAAATAAATTAACGAGGTTGATAGCTAGCTCACTTGCTAAAATATTTGTCTTTTACATTGAGGCGTGGATTATGATTTAAACTTCATCAATAGTGTATCATTTCCTTTCCCTTTTCCTTTAAAAAAGAAAGAAAAGAAACTATGATTACTACACAATTATGCACAATTGGAATATTGCTTTTTCTAGTTTTATTCTTAACGAATTTAATCTTGTGGTATATATCAAGTTATTCTTATGTTAGTGGACTTGTGTCGACCATTCAAGAGTTGCTACCCAAGTGTGAACACAGAATGTAACATTTGGGTTTAATTAGTCTCATGAATGGAGAGGTATAGAAGAAAACAATTGTACCTCTACAGTCTACAGTATCACTATCTCTTGTTCTAGAATGATTTCACCAATGTCAATAAAAAAAAAAGTTCAACATTTCCCTCAGATTTTAACATTACTACTTTTCTTAATTATTGTCCTTACTTTCTTTGTCAAGTTTACACATAATGTTTTATATATTTCATAATTAACCCAAAATGTTTCTCCCCATTCTTTTTGTTAAAGAATTTTATATAGGAATGTAAAAGAATTATGAAAAAAAACAGTACTTTAACCAGTACGACAATTTTGTTGAAAACTGATCCTTAAATTAAGGGTGGCAAACGGTTCAGGCCCGGGCCTAAACGGGCCTCGTGGGCTTGTCCTAAGTGAGCCCGGGTTTCGTGGGCCGGGCTTAAACGGTCCCGAGCTTCGTGGGCTTTTGGATGTAACCGGACCATGACCACAAACTAATGTTCTCGGGCTAAGTGAGTCGAGCCCGGGCCTAAACAGGTCTAAGTGGGCCTGGCCAATTTCTTTAAAAAAATTTTTATCTAAGGCAATTTCTTGTAAATTATATAGCTTATATATATATATATATATATATATATATATATATATATATATATATATATACACACACATGGCTTATATTAATTTTTTAATTCAAATTTAAAAGACAAAATATTGTAAAAAGTTATTCAAAGGAATGCGTTATAATTTTTATTATTATGACACTAACAAAACATGGCCCAATCTTTCTTAGTCTTCTCTCTCCCCCCCCCCCCGCGCCTTCCCCAATGGAATGAGCACAACCAAGGTGCTAATACCACCATTGAGAAGAAAAAGAAACGAATCAAGATGTGCCAAAATACAAGTTACATATTAATTTTACATGGTATCTCTTACAAATTTCATAAATCCATCAAGGTTCAGAGGAATTTTCGTTGGTGGTGGCGGAAAAGAAACTTGTTCATCACCGCTCCCGGGCGAAGCTGCATCCTTCACAAGTTCAACTAGCATTTTTTCGTAAGCTTCGTCTACCTCTGGTTGTGATTCAGAAAGTCCAAAATTTCTTCGTTCCGAACGGATCCAGTCTCTGAAAAAATACTGATTTTTTCAAGCTCTCCCTCATAGATGCTCTATAATCACCGAGTTGAAGTCTTGCTTGACTGAAAGCGCTCTCCGATGCCACTGTTGAAGCTTGAATGGTTAAAATATCTCGGGCCATCCTTGAAAGGATCGAAAAGTATTTTTCTTTGTCCTTCTACCATTCCAAAAGATTAAATGAGCCGTCGGGATTCACTTCCTCAAGTTCCTGTGACAAATAAACTTCAAGCTCATTTAGTTGTGAACAATCACTAGTGGGACAACCTTGAGAACCCCTGAACTCGGTCCAAGTAGTAAGTGCTCTTACTCCTGCAATTCTTTCAGATGATTGAGAACTAGAAGAAGAAGGAGTTGGAACATTTGGTCTAACATTATTTATTGTAATTTGATAAGCACTATAAATAGTTTGAGCATTTATTTTAATTGAGTCTTTTGCGTCTGAAAGTGTAGACAACTCCTCATCTTCAAGTGCTAAACCATTATAAATAGATATATACCAATATTGAGGACCTCCTAATTTCATAGTAGGATTTAACAAGGCAGCAACACCATAAATAGGGGGAATAGAGAAAAAATATTTTTTAAATTTCTTTCTCATAGAATCAATAGCTTCTTCATAAATTTCTCCACCCTCTGAAAAATAAGCAAATAAATTTGCAAATTCTGCAAGATAAACTAAACAGTTTGAAATAGTAGGATAATATTGTCCAGAAAATTTATTTGTAGCAACATGAAATCTTTCTAAAAAAACCTACAAGCATTTTAACATTAGCCCAATCCGCATTTGTAAGGTGCTCATCATCATCAATTACATGAGCATTAACATTGAGTTTATGGGGTTTCTATATTCATATGCAACAACTAAACATATATATGTAATTCCATCTAGTTGGACAAGGTTTAGGAACCTTTCTTTCTCTTAGGCCAAATTCATCACATCTTTTAAAATATTCTCTAAGTCTACTTCTGCGGTTTGAATAAAAAAGCCAGTGAAGAGCCATTTTAACCTTTTCAATTTCAACATTTAATATTCTCATACCATCACCCACAATTAAATGGTAAATATGACACATACATCTAACATGAAAAATATTACTAAATGCAGGATTTAGTGTATTGGTAAGCAAGGCTACAACATTAGTGTTACTAGTAGCATTATCCATTGAAATTGACATTATTTTATCAATAATGCAAAAATATCTACAAATATCCGTAACAGTTCTAGAAATAAACTGCCCTGTGTGACGTCAATTAATTATTCTATAAGCAATAATGCGCTTTTGCATTATCTAGTCCTCATCAATCCAATGACTTGTAACACTGAGATAATAACAGTCATTATCACTTCTACCAATATCAGTAGTAATAGCAACACGATAATTTATATGAGTAAATAAATAGCGCAAATATTGTTCATATTCATGTTTATATTTATAAATATCGCTCTTGACGGTTGTGCGAGGCCATCCGTTATAAGTACTATTAAAAATTCTTCTAATATAATGCACAAAGTGAGGGTTAGAAGGAAAACTATAGGGTAAGCACATAACAGTAACCATTTTTGCTAATTCTTTCCTATCTTTTCTTGGGTCATAGTATAAAATACCACCGGTAACAATGTTAATTCCCGGTTGAAATTGATTTGACCCGGTACTAGGGTCAGACTGACTAGGTAGACTTGTCCCCCCGGCCGCAGCTTTCATTTGATTATGTCACGATCCGGACTTCTCACCCTCGGGAGTCATGATCGCGCCTACTAGTGAAAGCTAGGCAAGCCACTTATTTTACCCTTTTCATTTTTAATCCTTAACAATTATAATTTAACATTTCTAAACAGCAAAAATTAATAGAGCGGAAGAATGAAAATTTAACGATTTAGCTAATATCAATACGATTCCATAACATAAACTACCCAGAACTGGTGTCACAATATCACGGACTATCTAAGAAAACTACAAACAAAGTCTGAACAAGAAAGTACATGTCTGTCTCGGAAATAGTACAGAACAGATGAAAACTAGATAAGGAGGGGACGCCAAGGCCTGCGGACGCCTGCAGGACTACCTCGTGTCTCCTGATGGACTGAAGGCAGCAACCCCTAGATAAGGTCCATATGCTCCTGTACCGGGATATGCACAAAAGAGCGCAGAGTGTAGTATCAGCACAACCGACCCCATATGCTGGTAAGTGTCGAGCCTAACCTCGGCGAAGTAGTGACGAGGCTAGGACACAACAACCAATAACCTGCAGCTAAACAGTATCTAACAAAATAACAGTAATAAAAGTAATTCAGAAGTAACGGGGAAAGGGTAACATGTTATGGGGAAGAATACCAACATAATGAATCACAGTAATAGTGGAATAAGACAATCAAGGTACTTGAACCAAAGCAGCAAGAAATCAAAATAAACAGGCAATAAGTGCACGGTATCACCCTTCATTCTTTTACTCTCAATCCTCACCAATGCAATCAAATAATGATAATGTGTACGGCATCACCCTTCGTGCTTTATCTCTCTTCCTCACCATATATTTATTAGAAATGTGTACGACATCATCCTTCGTACTTTATCTCTCTTCCTCACCATATGCATCAATATCAATAAAAATGTACACGGCATCACCCTTCGTGCTTTATCACTCTTTCCTCACCAAATGCATAAATATGAATGTGCACGGCATCACCCTTCGTGCTTTATCACTCTTTCCTCACCCAAACAATAACATCAACAATATCCCAGCAAGGGAATCAACAACAAGAATAAACACATCCCGGCAAGGGAATCAATAGTAAGAAATAAGTACGTCTCGGCAAGGGAATCAGCTATAACCGAACTTGTACCAACACCTAACTTTACAATCAAAACCTCAACTGGAGCCAATGCTCAACAATAAACAAATACCACAAGTTAATCATAGGTCTTGCTCAACACGGAGAATCAACAATTTAGGCAATGTTAGTACACATTAAGAAATACACAATTACAATTTAAGACTCACGGGCATGCTTGACACTGACGTATAGATACTCGCCACCACACCTATACGTCGTATACTACACTAGCACATAGCAAATAAGGCACAATACCTATTCCCTCAAGCTAAGGTTAGACCAAACACTTACCTCGAACTTCCACGGCCAACTCAAGCCTCAAACACCGCTTTTCCTTTAGAATTCGCCTCCAAATTACATGTATCTAGTCCAAATTAATTTAACAACATCAATAAATGCTAAAGAATTCATACCCAATGCTTAATTATAGGTTTTCTATCATTTTCCCCGAAAGTCAAAAATCGACCCCGGGCCCGCCTTGTCAAAACTCGAGGTTCGGACCAAAACTCGATCACCCATTTACCCACGAGCCCAAATATGCAATTAGTTTCGAAATCCGACCCCAAAACGAGGTCTAAATTCCAATTATTCAAAAAGCCCTAACTCTACCCAAATTTCCAATTTCTACCATAAATACCCTAGATTTTTGGATAAAAATTGATGAAATGCAATGGGAAATCGAAAGAAAAAGGTTTAGAATCATATACCAATACTTTGGGGAAGAACTTGTTCCTTGAAAATCGCCTCAATGCTCTCTAGTTTTGAAAATATGAAAATATGGGCTAAATCCCGACTTAGCTACTGTTTTAAGTGCTGGGCGACAGTGTTCATCGCGTTCGCGAGAACACTATCGCATTCGCGAGAACACTATTGCGATCGCGAAGAGTTGCCAGAAGTGGACTTACGCGATCGCGAAGGGTAAGCCTCCCCGACCTTCGCGTTCGCGCACAGCATTAATCGTTCGCGTAGAAGAAAAGACAAGTCCCCAGCCCACCTCCATTTTATACTACGCGTTCGCGTCACACAGGTCGCGTTTACAATGAGCAACCCCCCAGCGCTTCGCGTTCGCGAAGAACAAATCCACTCATGTCCCAATTTCCCTTTCGCGATCACGTGAAAGGCTTCGCGATCGCGAGCACAAAATGTCTGTGCATCAGAAGCAGCATTTCTGCAACTTTTCCTAAGTGTAAAAACCTTCCGAAACCTATCCGAAACTCACCCGAGCCCTCGGGGCTCCAAACCAAACATGTATGCTAACTCAAAAACATCATATGGACTTACTCGTGCGATCAAATCGCCAAATTAACACCTTTAACAACGAATTTAGCATCAAAATCAAAGAAGAATCTCAAGAACTCTTAAGTTCAAATTTTAACAACCGAGGGTCCGATTCACGTCATATCAAGTCTGTTTCTTACCAAATTTTACAGGATCAACCTAAATACCATTAAGACCTGTACCGGGCTCCGAAACCAAAATACGGGCCAGATACCATCAATTTCAAATACATCTAAATTTCCAAAAACTCTTACAATTTCAGTTAAACAATTTTCTTCAAAAATTCATTTCTCGGGCTTGGGACCTCGGAATTCGATTCCGGGCATACGCCCAAGTCCCATATTTTTCTACGGACCCTCCAGGACCGTCAAATCACGGGTTTGGGTCCGTTTACCCAAAATGTTGACCGAAGTCAACTTAAATTTAATTTTAAATTTCAAATCAGCATTTTAATCAAATTTTCACATAAAAGCGTTCCGAATATATGCTCGGACCACGCACGCAAATTGAGGTGAGATAAAAGGAGGCTTTTAAGGCCTAGGAACACAGAATTGACTCAAAAATCAAGTGATGACCTTTTGGGTCATCACATCCTCTACCTCTAAAATAACTGTTCATACTTGAATGGACATAGAAAAGAAGTACCTGAGTCGGGGAAAAGAACTCGGACTCCCAGGTAGCTGCCTTGGCAGGCTGACCTCTCCAATGAACACGAACTGAAGGGAACTTCTTCGATCTCAACTGACGAACCTGTCGGTCTAGAATAGCTACCGGCTCCTCCTCATAGGCCAGATCCTTGTCCAACTGGACAGTGCTGAAGTCTAACACGTGGGATGGATCGCCGTGATACTTCCGAAGCATGGACACATGAAACACTGGGTGCACGGTTGATAAACTCGGCTGCAACGCAAGTCTGTAAGCCACCTCTCCGACTCGATCAAGAATCTCAAAAGGACCAATGAACCTAGGGCTTAGCTTGCCCTTCTTCCCAAATCTCATCACGCCCTTCATGGGCGACACCCGGAGCAACACTCGCTCTCCGACCATGAATGCCACATCACAAACCTTGTGGTCGACATAACTCTTCTGCCTGGGTTGAGCTGTACGAAGCCTATCCGGAATGATCTTCACCTTGTCCAAGGCATCCTGCACTAGATCCGTACCCAGAAATCGGGCCTCTCCCGGCTCAAACCATCCAACCGGTGACTGATACCGCCTACCATATAAAGCCTCATAGGGAGCCATCTGGATGCTTGACTGGTAGCTATTATTAGGGGTGTTCAAAACCGAACCGAAACCGAAAACTGAACCGTAAAAGTGGCTTAATGGCTTATTGGTATCGGGTTATCGGCTTAATGGATGGGGAACGGATTGAAATTTTATTATTAACGACTTATCGGTTTGGGGACGGATTATTCAATTTTCTTATTGGATAAACTGTTAACCCGTTAAGAATAGCTTTACATTGCTGGAGAGTAGATCATTGGTGCGAATTTCATAATGATCACGGGCATAAAACTTCAGAATGTAGATTCTTACAAAGTGAAGTGGATCATCTATTGAAACAAGGTTATCTCACTGAGTTGTTTAGTGAGAAAGGAAAGCAGGCCTACATGAAAAACAGGCAAGAGCCGCCAAAACCCCCGTCACCCAAGAGAACCGTGAATGTTATAAGTGGGGGAGAAGATATTTATGGAGTAACATACACAGCTTCAAATAAAGTCTCCAAAGTCACAATTACGCACGGGAAATGAGTGCGTCAAACCTTAGAGGATGAAAGTATCACTTTTGATGATGCAGACACAGAAGGAGTGGTCACCCCCCACAACGACGCGCTGGTAATATCTTTACTTGTACATGATACTAATATAAAAAGAGTTTTGATTGATCCAGGAAGTTCTGCAAACATCATCTTATTAAGGGTACTACGTGAAATGCAAGCGGAGGATAAGATGATTCCAAAGGCGCATATTCTAACAGGATTCGATAATTCTAGTGTTGTAACTAAAGGAGAGGTAATTCTAACAACTTTTGCAGAGGGTGTTGTGAAAGATACCAAATTTCAGGTAGTAGATATGGAGATGGCATATAATGTAATCACGGGGAGATCGTGGATTCATGATATGGACGATGTCCCGTCAACTCTACATCAAGTAATGAAATTCCCATCACCATGGGGAATCTGTCAAATTCGAGGGGAACAACATACAGCTAGGAGTATTAATATGGTAACAGATACGAGTGCTGTAAATAAAGTTGAAGAAGACATAGACCAAACCACAACGGCACGAGGAAAGACAGATAAAGACTTGAGACCTGATATGATTCAAGAGCCTGAAGAGAATGAAAACATCAAAACAACAATTGAGGAGCTCGAGCCTGTGATACTATTTGAACAATGGCCTGAACGAAAGGTTTATGTGGGAACCAACTTAAGCTCAGATACGCAAGGTATGTTAATTGAATTTTTAAAAGCTAACGTGGATTGTTTTGCTTGGTCCCATGCTGATATGACAGGAATACCACCGGATGTAATGACTCACAAACTAAATGAAGACCCATCTTACATACCCGTTAAACAAAAGAAAAGAAAGCAAGGAGCTTTCAAAAACCAGGTGATTCAAGAGGAGGTCCAAAAGCTATTAAAAATTGGGTCAATTCGTGAGGTAAAGTATCCTGATTGGTTGGCTAATACGGTCGTCGTACCTAAGAAAAACGGTAAATGGCGGGTTTGTGTAGATTATACCGATCTTAACAAAGCCTGTCCAAAAGATTCCTTCCCTCTACCTCATATAGATCAGTTAATTGATGCAACTGTAGGGCATGAACTTTTAAATTTCTTAGATGCATATTCGGGGTACAACCAAATAAAAATGGACCCCGGTGATGAAAACAAAACTTCTTTCATCACAGACAGGGGGACTTACTGTTACAAAGTAATGCCCTTTGGTCTCAAGAATGCTGGAGCAACCTATCAAAGGTTGGTCACTAAAATGTTCCAAGAACATTTAGGAAAAACTATGGAGGTATATATAGACGATATGCTCGTCAAGACCCAACATTCTAATGATCATATTTCTCATTTATCTGTCACATTTGGAATTTTGCAAAAATTTAATATGAAACTCAACCCAGAAAAATGTGCATTTGGAGTTGCCTCAGGTAAATTTTTGGGTTTTCTTGTTTCTAACCGTGGCATTGAAGTGAATCCTTCTCAGATCAAAGCAATAGAAGAAATTCCTGATATCCTTACAAGTAAGAAAGAGGTTCAAAGATTAACAAGAAGAATTGCGGCTTTGGGGAGGTTTATTTTCAAATCTTCGGAGAAGTGCTTTAAATTTTTCGCAGCACTCAAAAAACAAGATCATTTTGAATGGAACGAAGATTGTCAGCTGGCTCTCCAAAATTTGAAAGCTTATTTGTCAAACCCGCCGCTGCTAGCAAAACCGAAGGAGGGTGAAAAGTTGCTCATTTATTTGGCTGTATCAGAAGTTGCGGTAAGTGCTGTCTTAGTTCGAGAGGACCAAGGTAAACAATCTCCTATTTATTATGTAAGTAAATCTCTGTTAGATGCTGAAACACGATACCCGCAACTAGAAAAGTTAGCTTTGGCTTTGATCATGGCATCTAGAAAATTGAGACCTTATTTCCAATCCCATCCTATTGTCGTGGTTACTGCTTTTCCATTACGAAACATTTTGCATAAACATGAGTTATCAGGAAGGTTAGCAAAATGGGCCATAGAGTTAAGCGAATATGAAATCAGTTACCAATCTAGAACTGCAATAAAATCTCAAGTATTAGCCGATTTCATAGCTGATTTTAGTCAGGGAATGCATTCAGAAGCAGAAAAAGAGTTACAGTTTTTAATGGTGCAAATCCGGGGACTTGGATTTTAGTTTGCTGATGGTTCTTCTAATGTAAAAGTGCAGGTCTAGGGATCGTACTCGTACCTTCACTGGTCGAAGTCTATTNGTACTTAGTTCTTGGAAGGATCAAAAACATTTTGCCTGTGTTTAGCCTGAACCTCTGCCCTTTTCGCAATATCCATTGCAAGATAGCTCATGTCAACACCTTCCTGCTGCAGTTGCAGTTAGAGGCAAAAATATAAAATTTGGAGACCAGAAAGAAAAAAAAAGGACTACTAAAAAAGGAATAAACTATTCAGGAGTGTTATAGCCCATTTAATCAAGAAACACAATTTTTTGCCTTAAGTTAATTTCATGTCCACAGCTTTCCTAGCCCACCAACAAACATAGCCTTATTCCCTCATCAATGCTTCAACAGAGTTCTTTCTTCACAACTTGTATATGTACCTGAATGACTCAAAACTGTTTTTATCTTTCCTCAATTCATACTGTACTTCAGTAGGATGTTAATACTCATGCTCGTGATCCATCAAAGTGGAACAACACAATTTGAACAATTAGCAATTGAGTGTATTTACCTGTAACTTACCAACTCCAGCTGCTTCTAGCAATAGGTAGGTTCCTGCTTGAAGTGGATTGCCTATTGAGTCAGGCAGTTCTACGATTCCCCTGCAAATAGCTTTGCTCCTTAGATGTTCCAAGATGTGTCCATAATTAATAACCTGAGAGCAGTTGTTTAGGTTTTGACTTTCAGCACATCTTGAGCTCATTATCATCAACAACTCCAGAATCGATTGTGGTTCCTCGAAGCAAGAGAAACCTAATTCGGAGCAGAAGAGATAGGTACCGAATGGCATGTAACAGGTCGGAGTAGTCAAGGTAGCAGCGGAGGCATTATGGTCTGACTCTGAGATCAGAAAACCTGGAATTGGATCTTTGTCTGAGACCACGTGCAAGAAGCACGAACTCCAGGCGGAACGCTCTGATATGGCCTTTTGAAAGCCATTGTTACCGAGAAGTGGAGAGCCAAAAGTAATGCAGAGGAGACGCTGCACACCATATCTGGGAAGGCTATCAAGCAGCCACAAAGTGAATAGAGACGCAACAGATCCTCCCAGAGAATGTCCAGTTACAATTAGAGGCTGGTGGCTGGTGAACTACATCGAAGCAAAGAAAGCAAAAACGCCAAAATCAGTTACACGTTTAAGAGATAATCCAGCCGACAGTTTTACACTTCATTTGAAAATACAAACTGAAGAGGAATCATTGTTATCTTTCCTCCGTATCTGGTGTTTGGTTTCTACTATTATTGATCCTCCCTGCTAAAGAAGGGATAATTAAACTTTCGCTACTTGTCTATTGAACACATTAGCGATCCCATTTGCAAGCTGAACAGCATGTACCCATACGCTAATATGGGTATAAACTCAAAAAAGTGATCCACTGCTATGGTCTAAACGTGATCCATGGACCAAAACCAAGAGATATATTTTTGTTTATTTCCTGTCTAATTAACAGTTCCCTAATTATCCATCCGTTCTAATCTCATTAAACTGTCTCCTCATACAAAACCAAACCTTTTGAAAACCATACCATTTAAATGATTCCTCAATAACTTTAATCTGTATATTCTCTACATTAACACAAATTAGATGATCAACTAAAGATTACATTTTCAATCGACTCCAATTGACTAACAAATTGTTCCATTTTGGGAACACAGAGAATATATATATTCAAAATTTCAAAACGCTAACACGCAATATACATGAAAGAAGAAGGGGAAATTATAAACAATTTAAGGCAGTGTACCTGGTGTTTGAGAAGAGAGAGCTCATTCTCAAGAGAAGCAAAAAGGGTAAAAGCAGCTTTATGAAGGGAAACGGAACTGTTACTTTTAGTGCAGAGAAAATCAAAGGACGTAATTGCATCAGAAGAAACAAGCTCTCTAAACTCTTCTTCTTGCAAGTGATTTACAGCACAATTGGGTGAGCATACAAAAGCGATAATAGAACCCTTTGTTGGTGGATAGTCATAAACTTGGTATTTAGCAGAGAAAG